>NC_058408.1:59738776-59754882 GCF_002201575.2 Neomonachus schauinslandi
TTCTTTCTTTCTTTCTTTCTTTCTTTCTTTCTTTCTTTCTTTCTTTCTCTTTCTTTCTTTTTCTTTCTTTCTTTCTGCCTTCACTCTTCTTCCTTGCTTCCTGCCTGCCTTCCTTTCTTCTTTCTGTCTTTCCTTCTTTCTTTCCCTTTCCTTCTTTCCTTCTGAGAGTTAGCCAGTAAGTACACATCAATTATTGGATAATCCATAGGTTTTTCTATTGATTAGAAATGTTATCTTTGACATTTAACACAATATTAAATATACATGGGTTTGTTTCGGAGCAATCCATGCTTCCCCGTTATTTTCCAACCTATCTCTTGTTCACAGCAATATTGAACACTGTTTTGATAATTATGGCTTTATTACGTGTTTTAATAATACCAATCTTTCTTTTTGAAAAGCTGCCATTTATTCTTCTAGAGCTTTGGAAAGATTAAGTTTAAAAGACAATCAGAATTTTATAGCATTTCGTCTCCTTTTATATGTGAGCATTTTCAGTTTTTTTCCCATTGCATTGTATAGTGCTTTCAGGAAAATGTTGAAGTGGCAAAAGCAAAAATCTTTATATTCTTCCTCCTATATTTAGGTCAGCTCTATTGGTTTTGACATTTAATATGAGGTTGCCTATCATTTGATACACATATGACTTATCATATTAAGAAAATATCCTTCTATAAATGGTTTATGAAGAGATATTTTTAAACTATAAATTGATGGATTTTATCAAAAGAATTTTTGCCATCTTTCAAAGTGAACATATGGCTTGTCTCCCTTAATTCATTGATGTGATGAAAAATAGTAATACATTAATCAATATTGAACCATCATTGCATTTTTTATTAAATTACACTGGTATTATTCTTTTATTATAGTATTAACTCAGATGTTTGCATCTATATTCATAAGTAATAACAATTCTTACAAATCGGAATAAAGTTAAAATGTCCTTGTTCCTACTATACTATAAATATATATATAGTATAATCTATACTTTGCGCATTATATACATTATAATGATATACATATATATTATATATAATGCCCCTATTTTCAACTTTTGAAATTCTATATATTTCTTTAAGAATGATAACATTAAATAAAATACTCAAGACAGCTTTATTTCTCCTCTGTAAATTCACCCCAAATCAGTTATATTCTGGCACTTCTTGCTGAGTAAGCATCTGAAATAGAACTTCTTTTCTTTTAATCTAAATACCTGAGCTATGTGATATTATCTTCATTTTACAAGTGGGAAAAAAAAAAAAGAATTGTGCCTTGTTTTTCCACAAATACTTATTGTTGCTGACTTTTGCATCCAGGATTTTCCCATTCCACATCTGCTGTCTGTCATCCCAAACCACCTAGACATTTCTGCTGGGTTTCTCTTCTGCCATGTATAATCCAGACTTTTTTTTTCAACTTTTTATGTCTAATTTGGGCCTTCCTCTTTTACATATCTCTACACAGTAGTCTAGTGGTTTTCATTCAAAGAATCATATCAAGCGCTGCTTTCTGGATAGGGGACAGAGACTTAGTCATCTTGCCTTCAGAACACATGTAGAAGGATATCTACCCACACAATAATAACTAAATTAGAAAGGTTTTTCATAGTCCTCCTCCTGTACCTATCCCTGTTCTCTGAGGCAGGAAGGGAAACTCTCAAATATGAAAGATTCACGTTCTTCACCCCCACTCCTTGCTCACACTCTCCTCCACCCCACAACTCCAAAACCTTTCAGTATGACCCTCATTAATTGTTCTGACCCCACAACAGCCCTCATTTGTTCCCCAGAGTATTGCCTTAGATCTGTACATCACTTTGATTACTTCCACATCTGGGATTCGTCACATGCCTGTGTTAACCATGACCATGTGCAGAATTACCCGGGTGGATTTAGGAGACACTCAGTCAGAAAAATCATCCCTACTAAGAACAACATCTGGAGAAAATTAAGAGAAGATATGTTTCCATTGAGAATCCTTTGGAAATATATTTATGATGTAGAGACAGACAGACACTAGCACACAGGCAGAAACGGATGCTGCTTCTTCTCTCCTGAGGGATAAGGGAGAGCACTACTTCTTTAGAAGATTCCTGAATTACTTATGCACCATAAATGCAAATGCATGGCAAATTCACAAATAAACAAGGGATTGTCTCATAAAGTCTTGTTTAGAACCAGGCGTCACCTCCAATAGAAATGTCTCCATAGACTTTTTTGATACCACGTGTGTGAACAAATAAAGATTTTATAAAAGGGAGAGGGGGAGTGGGCCACATTTTCCTGAGTTGGATCATTGGACATCTCCAACTATTTTCCAAAGCTTTGGGGTTGGCAAAAGCCAAAATTGGCTTCGCCAAGCATTTTTCCCTTAATTTTTAAATCCATGTGCATTAAGGGAAATTTAATCCGTATGTTTTCTGATTCATTTACACTTAACTCATCAAAATATTGTTTTGTAACAGTCTTTTGGCCCTCAGCAGGACTTAGGAGCCCTCTTAGCAGCACACAAACACACACACATACACATGAGATCACAAGAGTACCCACATATATTCTTGGTTCCTTAGAATCAAGAGTCATCATCTTTCCCTGAACCCACATCTAAATGGCTTTGTCTTGGTAAATTTTGGCCATTTAATTGCATTTTAGGCTGCAGAAACTTTTATCTTCTACTCTTCTGAGTATATTTGGAATTAATCATTTCAGGAGTCCCTACTTCAGGTGCTGGCTGTGTCCTGCCTCTGGATGAGTGGCTCCCTTAAGGACTTAATGTCAGGCAGCTTAGACTTTCCTGTGTTCCTTTAGCGCACTAATTAATTAAAACTTGCATTAATTTTTAAAAAGTGGATTACAATCAGTTTAGAGGAAACTAATGAAGATTTAAGGAAAGATAGACATGAGCACCTCGATGGAACCTGGGTTGAGGAAAGCCAAGTAATGTACATAAAGGTGTAAGATTTGGGAAGGCTATGCTAAGGTTTTGTTTTTATTTTCCCACTATCTGAGCATAAAAGAGTGACTTGCTGGCAGCTCCAAATCATGGTAAACATTTCAGAAGGGTTCCTAATATTGAGTTGGAAACTATGAGAATGTATTCTTAAGAGAAGTAGTGAAACATGTAAGACCATCTAACACTACATTTTCAAAGCAGTAGGATGAATTCCAGAACATCTTAAGGCCTGTGACATGCTCATCTGGTACATAGTTTAAATAAAGTCCCATTCTCCTACATGCAGATGGGAATTTGGGGTGGTATTTAAGGAGGCAGAAGAGGGTCCAACTGGTTTGCTAAGTGAGAGAATGACCTCTGTTTCTTTCCCCAAGGCAACCGCTAGGGATTTGGTGAGCTCAATTGTCATGTTTTGCAAATCTAAACCGGAGGGAACAGGCTATTTGCAAAAATATGTCTGTTATGGGTGATAGCATCTTTTACAAAGGGATCTGTCTTTCCTATTGTTAGCATGACATCATTTGTTTCCCCTGACTTTTTTCACAACTCATGTTTTTCTTTTCTCAGGGAAATGTCTGTTGTTTAATTGTATTTTTCCAGTTTGACAGCAGGTAGTCTTTCTTCCTGAAGCTGCCATCTTACTGTGGACAGTTTTGTCAGACTCTTAAAAGATTTTGCTTTTTTGAACATTTGTAAGTTTTCCTAAGTATTTATTTCCAAATGAAATTATGCTCATTTAATTTTACTTAGAATTAAATATTATTTATATTTCTCTTCCAAAGCTTTGAAATGGAGTACCACATAATGGATTTTATAAGAAGAATACATTTAGTAGCCAATTAGATTAACTATCAAATGTGTTTCAAGGGGGAAAAAAGAATCTGGTACTTTGTATAGTTTTATTTTCTAAAAAAAAAAAAAAAAATTCTATTTCCTGAAGCTTAAGTTCTTCAAGTTTTTATTTCCTCACTTAATTGAAACCACTATTTTCAAGGGAAATAAAATTAAAGAAAGATGATATTTTCTCACTTAGTAGAAACTTGCGTCATGTGAACAACCCAGATTCCCCACTGACATAATTTTACCCTTATTTTTGTGTGTGTGAATTTTTTTTAAAAACTTGACAATCCAGAAATCCTACTTTCAAAGCAAAGATGATAAAAAATGCAAAACATTTAAGCTTTGTTTCTGATCTCCCACTTTCACTCATCCCCACACCTGGACAATTACTCTCCTTATTGCTGCACCCTGGCTGTCTGCAGGCAGTGTGGCTGGGCATCCTGAAACTACAATGTCTCCCCAACTCTTCCACCAGCAAGTCTCTGCTTAGCCCAAGGAAACCAGTTCAAAAGGTCACACAAGGTGTTGTTTTCTTACCTCTCAGAACAGTTCACTTGTCTTCTAATCCTAAGCCAGTAGAACATCAGCTCTCATTTACTGAGTGCTCAGCATGTGCCAGCACTTTATGTAGCTGATGAAGTTAATGCTCACCCTCTAATGGGCAAACACTACATGATTAAAAATAGAATTATTTGTATCTGGTTCTGTTTACCCTAATAGACTGGGACTTCCTGAGATCAGGGGTTGGCATGCTATAATATATACCTACTCAATGTTAATTGAGTTAAATATCAACATAACAGTTTTGTCAATGAAGCTTTGAGATATTTTCCTTTCAAAGTGGGAAAATGTAGTCAAGATCATGGCAGTTTCGTTCAACTTCACACATCTGGAGTATGAAGTCTATAACACTGAATCCATTGTTGTTTCATTCAAGAATTTGTTCCCATTTTTTTGTGACTCAATTTTGTGACACTTAACTGAGCACCTAATAGGTGCCTAATAACTGTTTTAGGTCTCTGGAGAAACAATAGAGAACATAATAATAACAAAAAAAAAAATTGACCTCATAGGTCTTATATTCTCTTTGAGTCAGACAAAAAAATAATTAGACAATAAATGAATCCTATAGCAGATGATTTAGATCCTGTGGAAAGAAATAAGACAGTATAAGAAGGGAAAGAAAAGCAAGGGATGGAGGTCAGGGCTTGCTGTAGAATGAGAAGAATCTTATGGGTAAGGGGGTACTGTGAATGAGAAGGATCTTATGGGTAAGGGGGTATTTGGGCAGAAAAACAAGGAGGGTAGAGAGGTTGGCCAGGGTAATATAGGGCAAATGCTCCAGCAAAGAAAACTGCAGTGCAACAGTCCTGAGGTGGGCACATGGCTTCTGAGGAGCAAGGCGCGGGGCACGGGGAGTGACCAGTGAGAGGGGGCTGGGGCTGGAGATGAGATCAGAGAGAATGGAGTCAAATCATGGAGAGACTTTTAAGTGATGGGGTGGGAAGGTGGAGAGTTCTGAACAGGGCAAAGCTGGCTCTGACTTATGTTTTAAAAGAAACATTGTGGAAGCTGTGTGGAAAAGCCTGAAGAGGAACAAGGAGAAAGTAGGGAGACCAGGTAAGATGCTAATGCTGTAACCCTGGGTAGAGGAACTAATTAATGACTTGCACTGGCTGTATTGGGGAGAAACGGCCGGATTCTAAGTCCATTTTGCAACGTGAGCCAATAGGATTTGGAATAATGGAATGTGGAAGCAAAGGTGACCCTACACTTTGGGGCTTGGGAAACTCAAATGTTGATATATCAGTTTACTGAGGTGGAGGAGATTTCAGGGGAAGGAGGCAGGCTCGGGTGGCATGGGAACTGTGGAAGTCACACAAGACAAGCCAAGGCCTAGGCCTGGATCTGACTGATCCTACTGGTAAAGGTATATTTTTAGATTTCAACTGCTCATTACTTACCTGGGTAGTGCAAAGAAAAGTCCAAGGTGTCAGTTCCCAGTGACCCTTGTCCCACACACCAAAATGATGACCCAAAACAAAAGGGGCTGGCTGATGGAAGTGTGAGTGTGAGGACAACTCTTTGCTCAAGCTCTATCTTGACAGAAGCAGAGTGGTTGTATGGTCTACAGCTCTATTCTCAGAGTGAGTGGGCAGAAAGCTCCACATCCCATCAGAACCCGGGAGGCAATGAGTAACTGTCTCATGATAGCCTCTCAGGGGGTTTGGGGAAGCGAGTAAGGGATGGCCTTGCAGCCGCAACTTCCAGACCTCCCATTATTTTGTGTTCTTGGTAATCACAAGGCATTCTGCCAAGACTTAGATTAGCTGTGGTTTAAGACTTTGCCTATGTGGCCTCTTGGATACATGCAAGATCACCAGGGCAACATGCTGCAGCCCTTGCCCTATGGGAATCAAGAGTTTGGGTTTGGGATATGTTGGACATCCACATGGATGTTTGAGACTGGGGCTGGGAGGGGGGGGGGGGGAGGGGCGCAGGAGTTTGGCCAGGAGATTATACATTCGGGTGTCACTGGCACATAGAGTTTAAATTAAAGCCAGGAAATGATGAGATCACCTAGAAACGAAATGAAGAGATGAGATGAAGTCCAAGTTCAGTATAAGCTTACTCCCTGATTTGCATGTATTCAATTATGTATTTATTTTCTTTACCAAGGCATACAAAACACTTAGGATTAAGATTTAAACTACCTCCACAATTTAAATACTAGATAGCAAAAACAGGGCTTAGAAAGAACTTAGAAGTTATAAAAGGAACCACGAAGAACAAAGCATGATGTAAAGAAACAAGTGTTCAGGCCCTTTGCAGAAAAGAAGGAAGGCTAGGTAGGAGAGCAAGGCCCGTTGATAACCATCTGCCAAGATCCGCATGATCTCAGCTGTCCTGTCCTGTCGCTGTAAATGGAAAGAAAATATGGATGACACTATAGAGGAGTCTTTCACTTTATCTTACTTTCTTCGAGCTATGTTTTTGTTTAACATTTGGTCAGGACACAGGCCAGTGTTGTGGCTGGTTGTTGCTGCTGCCCCAAAGGCTGGCTTTTGAAACCATCCCTGGCAGCGTGGTTTGCCCACAGGTGACCTAACGCCACCTCCTGGCCTCCCAGAAGTGTAGAGAAAGTTTCTGTCTGTCCTGATCCCAGGCTTGCCAATGTCTTGCCCTGGCATTTCTTTCTGTGGAAAAGAAATTTGACCAACCAATGACTGCTGTAAACAGGGACAGTGCCTTAGCTCCGTGACTTTCTGGGCACCCGCCCCCTCCTGCACACCACTACCCACCTTCCCTTGTTATCACACTTGTGCACCTGTTCTAGGTCATTTGCACGGTGCCTGTTTTGGATCATGCTGCCCCTGGAAGCCTCACTCTAGCTCTTTAGACCAGGGATTTCTGACTCAGGTAAGTGATCTGGGAAGACCCTCTGAATAGGTTCTTAGACATTTCAGGGGTTCAGAGGAGTTCTCCCAGAAACTGGGAGCTACAAACTGAATTATGTCATCTGTCTTTCATAGCGATTCAGACCTCAGCCTACAGATCAATTTAAGGCCCAGTGTGCTTATCACCTGGGCCCCATAATCTCTAAATTTAAAATCTTAGAGGAGGTCACCGGGCTTTGGGAGGGCTTGGCTTAGGTTAGAAGAATGTCTAGATGGTGGCCTTCTTGGCAACTATACAGTATGGCAAGGAGCTGCCCAAAGGCTTCTGCAAGAGGGAAGGGATGGTGATCCTTCAAATGGCAAGCAATCCATATCTTGTTGAAATTTGTTCTCTGGTCAGAAAATAAGGATGTGAAGGGAGTAAGGATTTCTATGGTTGTCCTTTCTATTCAAAGATAGTCTCCAGTTGGAAATTATGATGTCCTAAAGGAAAAAAAAAAAACCACAAATAGTATAAAAAAGAGAATCTACTATAACTCACATACATGTTAATTGAATAGCATATAAATTAAGAACTCTATATTAAGGCAGAGGTTTTTTTTCCCTTTTCGCTATCTTCAATTTATGGGTAGATGACCCCATAATAATTTGCCAGTTCAGAGAAGAAAAACTGCCCTGTCTTCCTTTGCCTGTTATGGTGTGCTGGGCTATTATACCCCAGCTGGAAAGTAAAGGATTTAGGGTAGCGATTTGGTTCTACTTATTGTTGTTATAAGAACAACAATTCTTGGGCAGCTCAGCAAGTCACTTGGCATATCAGTTCTATTGTAATGTTTATTTTTCAAGGTTGCTAGGAAATCCAGGACGTTTGAAACATTTAGCATGAAACCTGTCACATGGTATCATAGAAAATAGTTATTATTGAGATTACTAGTAACTAACACGTACTACCCCATGGGTATTCTCCTTTCTGTCCCTCTTTTCCTTGCGAAATGACTGCCTAGAACTTGTATCTTTGAGTCTGTCATCAATTAAGTTATTTGATTATAGACAGGTATAACAGACTTCAGAGTGATTTTCATAATTTCCATTCTTCACCTTTTAATAAGGTCGCACTGATTCTGTCCGTCAGAACTACACTCACAATGTCCACCCAACACTTCTATCAGTGAACTCAAACAGATCTCCTTCAGTTACCTGAGAAATACTAATTGGCCACTAGATGTCAGGCTTGTTAAATAGTTAAAATGCACTACATTTTTCACCCCTAGGACTCAGAAGCATTTATATTTTGCTCTTTTTAAATTTTTCCCCCTTTTTAAAGAAATTTTCAGTGACTTTGACAACTCTTTTATGAGGGTCACATTTCCACTGGTTTAGAATATTCCAATACGCTGATCAATTTTTTTCTGAGTTTGTGAGTCTATAATTCATGCCAGTATAATTTGCTTTGTACAGAACTAAAACTTTAAGGACAGACTCTACTGTCTTTGCACTCATGTGATGAAGCAACTGACACACACAGTTATCCATGGACTCAAGTTAGGTTGAGGAATGCACACAACGGCAAAGCCCTAAGAAAATCAAATGGTGACGAGAGACCAGGCTCATAGAATGGTCCAAAGACAGTGACAGAGGTTGCGTCTAAAAGAAAACAGCTATTATGATTTTTTTAAAAAGTCACCAAATTCTATGTTTTAGACATCCAGACTCGTGGAATAAAAGGTGTCTTCTTTTCCCTTAATTGCATGGAGACCCTGAAGCTGGGCAGTGGACATGTGAGTTTGGAATCATGAGGGGCTGGTTAAAGAACCAACTCAGAAGATAACCTGCCTTTGTTTAGCAACATTAGTGTCTGGTTCAAAAAGGCATTTAAATGTTGTCTGAATATAATGATGGAAATGAGCCATAACAGGACCAAGGAAAGAGTAAAAGAAGAATGAATAACAAAAGAGAGACCTGTGGGGCAAGAATAAGTTTGCCAAGGCACACATTTTTTTTTTTTTTTTTTTTTTTTACAAAAAATGTAGGTTCCTAGGGTCTAGAAGTGCATAAATCAAGAAAACAATAAATTTGGGGCGGCTGGGTGGCTCAGATGGTTAAGCGTCTGCCTTCGGCTCAGGTCATGATCCCAGGGTCCTGGGATCGAGTCCCACATCGGGCTCCTGACTCAGTGGGGAGCCTGCTTTTCCCTCTCCCTCTGCCACTCCCCCTGCTCATGCTCTGTGTGTGTGTGTGTGTCTCAAATGAATAAATAAAATCTTTAATAAAAAAAAGACAAATAAATTTGATAAGAAAATTATTCCTATTGGTGCACTTTTCTTCCCTACATATGTTTATAAGCTGTGAATTAAAAATATAACTTAATCATTTGTGGACAGTCATACCCAAACTTACAGTGCATTTCATAGTCCAGAACTAACCATTACACCCCGAAACCCCACATAGCGCACTTCAGCGCAGCTATAACATTGTTCCTTAAAAGGCAATATTAGTCTATCTTTGTATTTCACCCTAGTTCTCAGAACACCAGAAAGTAATCCTAGAAAATATTTTCCTGGTGTTTCTGGTGTTCTGGTGAAGGAAATTTAGAGAATATCCATTCTAATTACTGATACCTCAAGAAGGAAATACATCCAGGAGTTAATAAATTAACTGCTCAAGACCCTACATCTAGCCAGCCCAAATTTTTGGAATTCATTTATGTCTTATAAACATTTTGATTAGTCATGTAAGACAAACATCTTTCAACATTTCGCAAAGCAAACAGGAGAGGGAGGCTTCCCTGGTGTGACATAGCCTAATATCTCTTAATGATGGTAGCTAAGGGGAACCTTACTATGATCTTCAGAATTTGAGAGCAGTCAGCAGACTCAACTCCCCAAGACCTTGCTCTCCCTCAAAGGTTTATTCCTTTACTGGTGACATGGGGGAGGAAGGACAGGGTGGATCATAATTTTGTAGTTGGAGACTCCTTTCAAAGGGGCCCAAGTAAAATTTTGTAGGTTAGTGGAATGAACACAGGGTTTGGAATGCATGGCCTGAGTTAAAGCCTACATGACTTATTAATTAGCCTTGAGCTAATCCTCTGAGTGCAGGAAAAGCAATTGTTAAGGTCAAAACTGCCCAGTTAGCCTATTATTACAGTCAGAATTAAAGGCAGCTTGTTGAGAATTTGGAAGGAAGAAACAGACATGGGCACAACTCATGCAATGGAAAACATGGTAACGGATAATCTGAAGAGTCATCTTCTGGATTTCCCAGGACAGTATCAAATTTCATGTAACAGAATATATTAAATATGTAACTATATGTAAAGTATTATTATACCTCTGTAAGGTTTCTTCTGTGTGTGGATTAGTTATTTTTTATTTATACTAGCCTTCTTTCCTAAGGAACTGAAAATGGCTAATAGAAATACATAACTACAAGTAAAATAAAATTAACTGTATTAGTCAGCATGTCCTTATGTACTTGCATATAAACACATGAAAATGCTGGAAAAACTCCTTGGAGATTTTTAATTTCTGAAAATATTCTCATTATATGTCTAATAGTAGAAGAGCAAAAATGTGCTTGAAAACTCTGAGGGGAAGTGATTATTTTGGTGAAAAAAATCAGGAAGGGCTTCACTAATACAGCATGTTAATTAATTGGAATTAAAATAAAAACTTAAAATTTTAAAAAAGGGGGGCTTTTGAGTTGGGTATGCAGTAAAGTATATAAATGGGTGGGGCTGTCAGGGAACCCTGAGGCCCACCTCTCAACCCCCAGATGGCTCCTGATAGAGAAGTCTGGGGAGCTGCCCTATTGTGGATGCCCGGGTAATTCTTACTGGTCCTGCTTAAATTATTCTTTGAGGAAGCACTAATATCAAGATTCCTACATGAGGCCTTCCTGATGTCAGTGTTATAAATGCAGGATCATTTTCCTCTTCTCCCCTCCCCTCCCCCCCTTCCCCTCCCCTCCTCTCCCTTCTCCTCCTTTCCCCAACGATTTTCCTCTCCCTTCCCCTTCCTTCTCCTGGCCTTCTTTTTGCTCATTTCCTTTTCAATTCTTGTTTTTTCTTCCTTTCTCCTCCCCATCCTCCCTCTCTTTTAGGTTTGATTTGCTAATAACCAATACAAATAACAAATACTGGGGAAAGTATAAATGGATCAAAAGTCCTCAAACTAATTGTCCATTACTTCTTGAACTAATTATCCTAGTGATATATTGAAATACAAAGTGAGTCTGGCTCAGCCACTTACACCCTCTTCCCCAGATCTCTTTGTAACAGGCACGTGAGAGATCTGTTTTGCTCTTTGGTGGATAACAAGTTCATTTCAGATGTCCTTCAAACTGAGGCCAAGTTTATTCCTTGGTTCTTGTTGGAAATGGCATGAAGTTGCACTGATTTTTATTTTTTGTACACTAAGCACCAGTTACTGAAAATCTAGCAGATTTAGATCATATTGCTAGGGTTGAGAAGTTTTGTTGATATTTAACACCTGGCAATGTTGCACACCTCCACCTTACAATGCGCCATTTCCTATGTGATCCCTGCTATGTTCAAGACAGAGATATTATTATCAATGTCCCAGCCAGTTTTGACTTACTATTAATTTTTATTAATTTCATAATTATTACCTTAACTCCATAATTATTAATTTAGTTTGGAATGTTTTTTTTTTTTCTTAACCCTACAAATATTGCACATTTAGATCTGTAGCACTTCTGGCTCCTAATTATCTAATAAATAAACTTTCAATTGGTGTACATTGCAGTTCAAAAAAAACTATCTATAATATATCCAAATACCAGCCTTGTTGATATAGCTAGTATATTCAATTTCACCCTGTCTGTACCACTTTCCTTCAACAAAGACATTTCAATGGTAATGTGTTGCCTATGAATCTGAGCTACTTAAATACATTGCCACATTCTGTTAAGGTAACTATGATCAAATTTCTGTATGTAGAACATTGTTGCTATTCGTTTATATTTTTGCCATCTGTGATGGTTAACTTGATGTGTTAACTCGATTGGATGATGGAGTGCCCAGATATTTGGTCATTCTTCTGAGTGTTTCTGTAAGGGTGTTTTGGGATGAGATTAGCATTTAAATTAGTAGATTGAGTAAATCAGATCATCACTCTCTTATGTGGCCTCATCCAATTCATTGAAGACCTACGTAGAACAAAAAGGCTAACCATCCCCCCAAGTAAGAAAATTCTTTCCCACCTAAATGTCTTCAAACTGGGACACTGGGTTTTTTCCTGCTTTTGAACCCAAACTGAACCATCAGCTCCTCTGGGTGATGACTTACCCTGCAGACCTTGGGACTTGTCAGCCCCCATCCCTGCATGAATCAATTCCTTATAATAAATGAGTCTCTCTCTACATATCTATATCCCTTTACCTATTATAAATTTTACCTATCTATCTACCATCTCTCTATGTAACTATCATCTATCATCTAATCTACTGGTTCTGTTTCTCTGGAGAACTCTGACTACATACCATCCAACATATACTTTTCCTTCCTAACAGCGTCCCAGTATATTTTTTGGAAATTATTTCACTAATCCTGCATACATATTACATACAACATCTTGCACAGTGGGACCACAGGTGCCTGCAATCCTGTTACTGAAACTAACAGGATAGTAGGCACCTGTTTTTTTCACTAGATAATTATAAAAATAACAGCACTGACAAGACTAATAATCATGCATACAGAGGTCGTACCAAGTGTCAGGTACTGCTCTAATGGCATTATATGTGTTTTCATTCCTGTGATCACACAGCAACTATTATACTCCTTTTATAGACACTAAAAGTGAGGCACAGAGAGTGAGATAGCAGCTGCTGGGGCCAGAATTGGAGCCATAAACATTCTGACTCCTGAGACTATGAAGAACCAGATAAGGAGCTTGGATTTTTACCCAGAAGGCAACTCGAAGCCATTAAGAGGTTTTTCTTAGGAAAGTTATATAATAAGATTAGGTGCTTCTTGAAGTCTCCCACCCACATGCTTCCAGCTATGTGGACTGGAGGAGTGGGCCCAAAAGTAAGAGGGGTAGGCCAGCTGGGGAAGAGATAGAGGAGCCTTGACTGAGTTGACCAGGGCTTCATCTAGGTCATTCACTTTGGGAGGTTCACCTGAAAATGCTAATTCTTTTATTTTTAATTAAAAAAAATTTTTTTTATTATGTTATGTTAATCACCATACATTACATCATTAGTTTTTGATGTAGTGTTCCATGCTTCATTGTCTGCGTATAACACCCAGTGCTCCATTCAGTATGTGCCCTCTTTAATACCCATCACCAGGCTAACCCATCCTCTGGCCCCTCTCCCCTCTAGAACCCTCAGCTTGTTTCTCAGAGTCCATAGTCTCTCATGGTTCATCTCCCAAAAATGCTAATTCAATCACATTGTTCCAAAGAAGTGTCCCCACTCACTAGTCCCCAGATTGCCACCCAGCAATCTCCTGACTTCCATTCAAAACATTGGAAGTTTTCTGCCAGGATTGTGACATAGAGGGACAGAAGGTGGGAGATGGCTGGAGTCCTCTCATTGCCCTGTGGGCCCAGGCGGCATGACCAATGTTCCCTTCCGCTACCCAGGCCACCAGGAATCCTCATTTCCAAGCCTGATGCTCCAGCTTCCCATCATCTTGTGTGAGTGCCAAAAGACTTTCCAAATTTCCCTTTCCTGCAAGTTAGCTATAGTAGGATTCTTTTACTTGCAAATGAAGAATCCAAACTGATGTTCTAAGTTATTTAAGATGTTAGGGAGAAAAAAAAAGATTTTAAGGCATTGATTAAATATAACATTATGAGTTAGTTCATATTCTTTTTATACAAGTGACTAAATGATTCATATATACTGCTTTGTTTTCTCTGTTTTACACAGAAGATTATTCTTAATATCAACCCTAACTTTCAGCTGGCATGATAGGGAATATGTTCCCTCCTAATGCTCCCAAATGTTCCAAAATTCCTGGCTATTGAAATGAACAGAAATTAGATTTAATTGTTAAAGCATATTTAAATTGCATTTCTTCCTTCAGATTCAAAAGTAAAAATCTACAAAGTCTGTATCATATTGTGAAGAGATATGCCATTAATATGGACAAATAATGATAATTATAATATATAATAATGATGATGCCCACTCCCTGCAACATTTTAATCAAACTGTCCTGATATGTGTCAGCACTATTATATTGTTAAAAGGGAATGAAAGCATCCCTATATTCTAATTTTTCAATATTTTGTAATACACTGTATTCTAACATTCAAGTGGATCAGATTAAGATGTACTTTTAAAGATGAAACTGTTCTAGCATAATGTTTTGCTAAGATACTTATGAGTATTTAGCTTTTTTGGTGAGAAGAGTGACAAGGCGAGTCTCATCTCATGGAAGGAAATTCATCTCTTTCTGTCCCTTGCCTATAAGTCACACAATTTTTTGTAATAATGGATAAAGCGATAGAGACACAAATAAATGCATACAAATGCTTTGAAATATTATATATTTGCCTAGTGCAGTGATTTAAAAAATGTTAATTCCTTTGATACTCATTGAATAACTCTGTGGATAGAGTAAAATAAATGTCATCATTTCCCTGTGAATAAAATGAGGAAGCTCAGCTTCAAAGATATTAATAATAATTATACTTAATATTTGCTGAACTTCCACTTGGTATCTTGAGTTAATTTCTCACAACAATACTTCAGCTAGGTATTTCCATTATCCTCATTTAACAGATGGGGAAATTTGATCTGTAGAAAATTGAATACTCGTCTAAAGTCCCACAGCTAATGAGGGTCAGGATTAGAGTGTGTCTCCCTTCTCACTCCAAACACTGGGCTCTAAACAATTTTCCTCTGTTGCCCAAGATGACACAAATAGCAAGCAGCAGACCCAAGGGCTCTCTGTATATTTTACTTCTCTGAAATTGGGATGCATCTTATAATCAACAGCATCATGCAATCACTCTCCTGTCTTAGCTGTCACTGCCTGGGTATGCAGCCTTGAGTTGCTATTCCTGGTGTAGGATTGGAATGCTTCAGCCAACAGGCCCCTTAAAGACCATTTGAGGAAGGAATAAGAGACTTGGTAGTTGCCTGAAAAACCTTCCACTGACACCCTCTGATAAGTTCAAGAAAAGACCAGCATCCATTCATTAAAGGAAATAAATATACCAATGCAAGGATCAAGAGCCCAGAGAGAAGCCCAAGCATATATGGTCAAACTAATATATGGTAAAGGAGCCAACAATACTCTGGAGAAGACAATTTCTTCACTAAATGGTGCTGGGAAATTGGATATTCACATGTAAAAGAATGAAAGTGGACCCCTTTCTTACATCCCACACACACATACACACACACACTTACACACAATGAAATATATTCAGCCATAAAAAAGAAGGAAATCCTACCATTTGCAATGACAAAAATGAAGCTTGAGGGCATTGTGCTATGTGAAACCAGTCAGAAGAAAGTCAAATACTGTATTATCTCACTTAAAAACAAAAACAAAACACATAGAAAAATAAATCAGATATGTGGTTACCAGAGGCGAGGGCTGGGGGTGGGGGAATTGGAGGAAGGTGGTCAAAAGGTACAAACCACCAGTTATAAGATAAACAACTACTGCAGATGTCATGTGTGGTATAGCTAACACTGCTGTATGGTACAGATGACACTTGTTAATAGAGTAGATCCTAAAAGTCTAATCACAAGGAAATGAACCTTTTCTTTTCTTTTTTCTTCTCTTTTCTTTTCTTTCCTTTCCTTCCCTTTCCCTTTCCCTCCCTCCCTCCTTCCCTCCCTCCCTCCTTCCCTCCCTCCTTCTCTTTCTTTCTTTCCTTTTCTTTCTTTCTTTCTTTCTTTCTTTCTTTCTTTCTTTCTTTCTTT
>NC_058408.1:59754892-59825106 GCF_002201575.2 Neomonachus schauinslandi
TTTCTTTCTTTCTTTCTTTCTTTCTTTCTTTCTTTCTTTCTTTCTTTCTTTCTTTCTTTCCTTTTCTTTCTTTCTTTCTTTTTGTATCTGTATGAGATGATGGATGTTACTTAAACTTGTGGTCATCATTTTAGAAAATATGGAAATAAAGTCATTATGCTGTACACCTTAAACTTACATAGTGCTGTATGTCAATTTTATCTCAATAAAACTAGGGGGGAAAAAAAGCCCTTGATGACATAGATGAAAATACTGTGTGGATAAATAAGGACATCCATGACTCTGGTTCCCAAAGTGAGCCTGGAGAACCAGATTCTGAATGAGAAGTTTTGGGATCCTTTCACAATCTATTTTTTGCATATTTTCCTCTTTGTGTATACAAAGAAATGATATATGACTAAATATTTGTCTAAATGAGCTCTAGAAAAGATTTCAATAAATTTAAAATAGAAATCCTTAGTTATAACAAAAGCATAGTGTTGTTTTGATTGGCAGTGTTTGTGTGTTTTTCCCCCTTTTATAGCAGTACTTAATAAAATTGTTCATTTTATAGCTGATGCATCTTTGTTGTGATGAAATATGGCAGTATTCAATGAATCTATCTACTCTTCCCCATACCAAAGTCCTGGGCCCTATTTTTTTATTTTATACATTTATATTTCCTTTGTCTTACAAGAAAGCCAGGGATCAGAATAAAAGATCGAGATTAGCATGTTAAACAAATGACTATTTCAAGTTTGTATGACAAACCCATGAGCAAGTGATCTTAGACACTGGGAAGCAGATCAGAATTACTTAGAACTTTCTTGCTTATTATCCAGAGCCAGGTTTCAACAAGCCCCTGTCTGGAAGACATGAGTATGCAGACATGCTCTCATTGAAAGTAAGGAAGACTTGGGGGGAGGAGCAAGATGGCGGAGGAGTAAGAGACCTGGATCTTGTCTGGTCCCAGAAATTCAGCTGGATAGGGATCAAACCATTCTGAACACCTACAAACTCAACAGGAGATCGAAGAAAAGAACAGCAGCAACTCTCTGAACAGAAAAGCGACCACTTTCTGGAAGGTAGGACGTGCGGAGAAGGGAATCTGCGGTGATATTCGGGAGGATAGACGGCAGGGGAGGGAGCCTCCATTGATCGCTTCTGGCAAGTGATGGAGCCACGGAGCACAAAATTGGAACTTTTAGAAGTCAGCTCAGCTGAGGGACGTCACTCCAGTGGCTAAGCGGGGGGAGGAACACTCACAGGACAGTGTGGTCTCGGGACCCTCAGGGTCACAGAAAGACCGGGGGTGCCTGAGTGTGGCAGAGCTCCCAGGTAATGGAGCAGGGAAGCGAGCTGCAGAGATGGAGCCGAGGTGCGGGCTCTCAGCTCAGGGTCACCATAAACTGTGATCCATGGCACAGTCGGGCCACTGCTCCTCCAGCAGGGACCCAACAAGTGGCAGATCCGGGGAGACTCCCCTTCCTTCCCCGGGAGGAGTGGCGCAGGAGTGCACCGCAGGGATCTGCTGGGTTTGAAGAATCCACAGGGGGTCCGGTACCAGAGATAGAAATGCTCGGTCACAGGCCAGGTGAGCATGGAGTGCGGCCAGAGACCGGGGAGATGGGAGTGACTGACTGCTTTTCTCTGGGGGCTCACTGAGGAGCGGGGCCCCGAGTTCTTGGCTCCTCTGGGGTGGAGATTGGGAGGCCACCATTTTCACTCTCATCCTCCAAAGCTGTAGGGAAAGCTCACAGGGAACAAAAGCTCCGGAGAGCAAACCCGAGCAGATTACTTAGCCCGACCCGGCAAGGGCGGGGTAATTCTGCCTCCGGCAAAGACATTTGGGAACCACGGCAACAGGCCCCTCCCCCAGAAGATCAGCAAGAACAGCCAGCCAAGGCCGAGTTTCCCGATCAATGAGAACGGCAGAACTCCAGCTCTAGGGGAATACTGCACATAGAATTCATGGCTTTTTTATCACAATTCTTTAGTCTTTCAAAGTTAATTTTTTTTTGAATTTTTCTTTTTCCCTTTTTCAGCCAACATCTTATCAATCCCTTTTTTAAAAAACATTTTTTATTTTTCATTTTTAGAGTCATAGTCTATCCCTTCATAGTAGTTACCCTTATTTTTGGCATATATATATATAGGTTGTTCTCATTTAAAATTTTGAGATAGTTTCTTCTAACAGATCAAAATATACCCTAAATATCTAGTGTATGGCTTTGTTCTAGTCTCCTGCTTGATCACATTCTCTCCCTTTTTTTTCTTTTTTTTTAAAATCCTCTTCTTTCTTTTTTCAACCAATTTCATATCTTATCAATTCCTTTTATAAAATCTTTTACAATTTTCATCTTTACCGTCATAGTCCATCCCTTCATCTTACATATGTAAGTTTTTCTTTCTTTAAAATTTTGGGAGGCACTTTCTTCTAACAGACCAAAATACACCCAAAATCTAGTGTGTGGCACTGATCTATGCACCAGCCTGATCATATTTGATCATATTCTGTTTTTTTGGTTGTTTTGTTCTGTTTTTGTTTGTTTTTATCTTTTTCTTTTTTCCTTCTTTTCCTTTCTTTTCCCCTGGTTTCAGGTCTTTTCTGATTTGTTTAGAGTATATTTTCTGGGGACATTGTTACCCTGTTACCCTGTTTTGTTCTCTCATTCATCTATTCTCCTCTGGACAAAATGACAAGATGGAAAAAATCACCTCAACAAAAAGAACAAGAGGCAGTACTGACTGCCAGGGACCTACTCAATACGGACATTAGTATGATGTTGGAACTAGAGTTCAGAATGATGATTTTAAAGATACTAGCTGGGCTTGAAAAAAAGCATGGAAGTTATTAGAGAAACCTTTCTGGAGAAATAAAAGAACTAAAATCTAACCAAGTCAAAATCAAAAAGGCTATTAATGAGGTGTAATAAAAAATGGAGGCTCTAACTGCTAGGATAAATGAGGCAGAAGACAAAACAACATTAGAATAATTGGGATCCCAGAAGAAGAAGGAAGAGAGAGAGGGGCAGAAGGTATATTGGAACAAATTATAGCAGAGAACTTCCCTAATTTGGGGAAGGAAACAGGCATCAAAATCCAGGAGGCACAGAGAACCCCTCTCAAAATCAATAAAAATAGGTCAACACCCCAACATCTAATAGTAAAACTTACGAATCTCAGAGACAAAAAGAAAATCCTGAAAGCAGCTCAGGAGAAGAGATATGTAACCTACAATGGTAGAAATATTAGATTGGCAACAGACCTATCGAGAGACCCAGCAGGCCACAAAGGACTGGCATGATATATTCAGAGCACCAAATGAGAAAAATATGCAGCCAAGAATACTCTATCCAGATAGGCTGTCATTGAAAATAGAAGGAGAGATAAAAAGCTTCCAGGACAAACAAAAACTAAAGGAATTTTCAAACACGAAACCAGCCCTACAAGAAATATTGAAAGGGAGAGCCTAAAAAGACAAAGAGAGAGCCTAAAAGCAACATAGACCAGAAAGGAACACAGACGATATACAGTAACAGTCACCTTACAGGCAATACAATGGCACTAAATTCATATCTTTCAATAGTTACCCTGAATGTGAATGGGCTAAATGCCCCCATCAAAAGACACAGGCTATCAGAGTGGATAAAAAAACAAGACCCATCGATATGCTGTCTGCAAGAGACTCATTTTCGACCCAAAGACACCTCCAGATTGAAAGTGCGGGGGTGGAAAACCATTTACCATGCTAATGGACACCAAAAGAAAGCTGGGTGGCAATCCTTATATCAGACAAAATAGATTTTAAACCAAAGACTGTAATAAGAGATGAGGAAGGACACTATATCCTACTTAAAGGGTCTATCCAACAAGATCTAACAATTGTAAATATCTATGCCCCTAATGTGGGAGCAGCCAATTATATAAGCCAATTAATAACAAAAGCAAAGAAACACATCAACAACAATACAATAATAGTGGGGGACTTTAACAGCCCCCTCACTGAAATGGGCAGATCATCTAAGCAAAAGATCAACAAGGGAATAAAGACTTTAAATGACACACGGGACCAAATGGACGTCACAGATCTATTCAGAACATTCCATCCCAAAGCAACAGAATACACATTCTTCTCTAGTGCTCAAGGTAATGGTGGCCTCATAAAATGAGTATACATATCTCAATATCATAAAAGCCATCTATGAAAAACCCACAGCGAATATCATTCTCAATGGGGAAAAACTGAGAGCTTTCCCCCTAAGGTCAGGAACGCGGCAGGGATGTCCACTATCACCACTGCTATTCAACATAGTATTAGAAGTCCTAGCCACGGCAATCAGACAACAAAAAGAAATAAAAGGCATCCAAATTGGCAAAGAAGAAGTCAAACTCTCACTCTTTGCAGATGATATGATACTTTATGTGGAAAACCCAAAAGACTCCACCCCAAAACTGCTAGAACTCATACAGGAATTCAGTCAAGTGGCAGGATATAAAATCAATGCACAGAAATCAGTGGCATTCCTGTACACCAACAACAAGACAGAAGAAAGAGAAATTAAGGAGTCGATCCCATTTACAACTGCACCCAAAACCATAAGATACCTAGGAATAAATCTAACCAAAGAGGCAAAGGATCTGTACTCAGAAAACTATAAAATACTCATGAAAGACATTGAGGAAGACACAAAGAAATGGAAAAACGTTCCATGCTCATGGATTGGAAGAACAAATATTGTGAAGATGTCAATGCTACCTAGAGCAATCTACACATTCAATGCAATCCCCATCAAAATACCATTCACTTTTTTCAAAGAAATGGAACAAATAACCCTAAAATTCGTATGGAACCAGAAAAGACCCCGAATAGCCAGAGGAATGTTGAAAAAGAAAAGCAAAGCTGGCGGCATCACAATTCCGGAATTCCAGCTCTATTACAAAGCTGTCATCATCAAGACAGTATGGTACTGGCACAAAAACAGACACATAGACCAATGGAACAGAATAGAGAGCCCAGATATGGACCCTCAACTCTATGGTCAACTCATCTTCAACAAAGCAGGAAAGAATGTCCAATGGAAAAAAGACAGTCTCTTCAACAAATGGTGTTGGGAAAATTGGACAGCCACATGCAGAAGAATGAAACTGGACCATTTCCTTACACCACACACAAAAATAGACTCCAAATGGTTGAAAGACCTCAATGTGAGACAGGAATCCATCAAAATCCTAAAGGAGAACACAGGCAGCAACCTCTTCGACCTCAGCCGCAGCAACTTCTTCCTAGAAACATCGCCAAAGGCAAGGGAAGCAAGGGCAAAAATGAACTCTTGGGACTTCATCAAGATCAAAAGCTTTTGCACAGCAAAGGAAACAGTCAACAAAACCAAAAGACAACCAACAGACTGGGTGAAGATATTTGCAAATGACATATCAAATAAAGGGCTAGTATGCAAAATCTATAAAGAACTTCTTAAACTCAACACCCAAAGAACAAATGATCCAATCAAGAACTGGGCAGAAGACATGAAAAGACGTTTTTCCAAAGAAGACATCCAAATGGCCAACAGACACATGAAAAAGTGCTCAACATCGCTCAGCATCAGGGAAATCCAAATCAAAACCTCAATGAGATATCAGCTCACACCAGTCAGAATGGCTAAAATTAACAAGTGAGGAAATGACAGGTGTTGGCAAGGATGTGGAGAAAGCGGAACCCTCCTACACTGTTGGTGGGAATGCAAGCTGGTGCAGCCACTCTGGAACACAGTATGGAGGTTCCTCAAAATGTTGAAGGTAGAGCTACCCTACGACCCAGAAATTGCACTACTGGGTATTTACCCCAAAGATACAAATGTAGGGATCCAAAGGGGTATGTGCACCCCGATGTTTAAAGCAGCAATGTCCACAATAGCCAAACTGTGGAAAGAGCCAAGATGTCCATCAACAGATGAATGGATAAAGAAGATGTGGTATATATATACAATGGAATATTATGCAGCCATCAAAAGGAATGAGATCTTGCCATTTGCACTGATGTGGATGGAACTGGAGGGTGTTATGCTGAGTGAAATAAGTCAATCAGAGAAAGACATGTATCATATGACCTCACTGATATGAGGAATTCTTAATATCAGGAAACAAACTGAGGGTTGCTGGAGTGGTGGGGGGTGGGAGGGATAGGGCAGCTGGGTGATAGACATTGGGGAGGGTATGTGCTATGGTGAGCGCTGTGAATTGTGCAAGACTGTTGACTCACAGATCTGTACCTCTGAAACAAATAATACATTATATGTTAAAAAAAAAAAAAGAATAAGATAGCAGGAAGGGTAAAATGAAGGGGGGTAAATCAGAGGGGGAGATGGACCATGAGAGACAATGGACTCTGAAAAACAAACTAAGGGTTCTGGGGGGGGGGGGGGAGAATGGGTTAGCCTGGTGATGGGTATTAAAGAGGGCACGTTCTGCATGGAGCACTGGGTATTATACAGAAACAATGAATCATGCAACAGTACATCAAAAACTAATGATGTAATGTATGGTGATTAACATAACAATAAAAAATTTTTTAAAAATCCATGTAAAAAAAAAGTAAGGAAGACTTGTATACTTGAAGTTGTGGTTCACTTTAGATCCTAAGAAGTAGGGAGCACACACATACACCATGAATGATTTTTTAAATATATTGTTGGACTCGGTTTGCTTGTATTTTATTGAGGATTTTTGCATCTATGTTCATCAGAGATACTGGCCTGTAGTTCTCTCTCTCTCTCTTTTTTTTCCTGTGGTGTCTTTATCTGGTTTATCAGGGTAATGCTGTCCTCATAGAAGGAATTTGGAAGTGTTTCTACTTTTGAAATAGTTTGAGAAAAATAGGTATTAACTCTTTAAATGTTTGGTAGAATTCACTGTGAAACCACCTGGCCCTGGACTTCTGTTCTTTGGGAGTTTTTTGATTACTGATTAAATTTCTTTGTCAGTTATCAGTCTGTTCAAGTTTTCTAGTTTTTCTGTTTTAGTTTTGGTATTTTACATGTTTCTAGGAATTTATTTATCCATTTCTTCTAGGTGTCCAATTTTTTGGCATATAGTTTTTCATAATATTCTCCTATAACTATTTTTATTTCTGTGATGTTGGTTGTTATTTCTCCTTTCTCATTTGTGATTGCATTTATTTGAGTCATTTCTCTTTTTTTTTCTTGATTAGTCTGGCTAGAGGTTTATAGATTTTATTGATTTTTCTAAAGAACCAGCTCCTGGTTGCATTGGTTTTGTTGGTTTTGTTTTTGTTTTTTAGTTTCTATAACATTTATTTCTGCTCTAGTCTTTATTATTTACTTCTTTCTGCTGGTTTGGGGTTTTGTCTGTTGTTCTTTTTCTAGCTCCCTTAGGTGTAAGGTTAGGTTGTTTATTTGAGATTTTTCTTGCTTCTTTAAGCAGACCTGTATTTCTATATATTTCTCTCTTAGGACCACTTCGGCTGTATCCCAAAGATTTTGGACTGTTGTGTTTTCATTTTCATTTGTTCCCATGTACTTTTTTATTTCTTCTTTTATTTCCTGGTTGACCTATTTATTGTTTAGTAAGATGTTATTTAATCTCCATGTATTTGTGGTCTTTCCAGATTTTTTCTTGTGGTTGACTTCAAGTTTCATAGCATTGTGGTCTGAAAATATGCATGGTATGATCTCAATCTTTTTGTATCAGTTGAGATCTGATTTGTGACCCAGTATGTGATCTATTCTGGAGAATGTTTCATGTGCACTCGGAAAGAATGTTTATTCTGCTGCTTTAGGATGAATTGTTCTGAATATATTTGTTAAGTCCATATGGCCCAGTGTGTCATTCAAAACCATTGTTTCCTTGTTGATTTTCTGCTTAATGATCTGTCCATTGATGTAAGTGGGGGTGTTAAAGTCCCCTACTATTATTGTATTATTATCAGTTAGTTCCTTTATGTTTGTTATTAGCTGTTTTATGTGTTTGGGAGCTCCCATGTTGGGTGCATATATATTTAAAATTGTTAAGTCTTCTCATTGGATTGTCTCCTTTATTGTGATATAGTCCCCTTCTTCATCCCTTTTTACATTTTTGTTTTGTTTTGTTTTAAGGTATAGTCTGTCCAATATAAGATTGCTACTCCAGCTTTCTTTTGACATCTATTTGCATGATAAATGTCTTTCCACCCCCTCACTTTCAATCTGCAGGTGTCTTTAGGTCTGAAATAATTCTCTTAGAGGCAGCATATAGATGGGTCTTGTTTTTTTGTCCATTCTGTCTTTTGTATGGAGCATTTATTCCATTTACATTCAAAATAACTATTGATAGATATGTATTTATTGCCATTTTATGACTTGTTATATGGTTGTTTCTGAAGATTTTCTCCAATCCTTTCTTGTCTTTCTCTTGGAGTCTGCTAGTTTTCTTTAGTGATATATTTCTTTCTCTTTATTTTTTGCATATTTGTTAATGGTTTTTGATTTGTGGTTACCATTAGGTTTGTATATAACATCTTCTGCATATAGCAGTCTATATTAAGTTGATGGTTGTTTAAGTTTGAACCTATTCTTTATTCCTCTCCTCCCTACGTTTTAGGTATATGAGGTATATTTTACATCCTTTTATTTTGTGAGTTCCTTGACTGATTTTTTACAGAGGGATTCATTTTTACTGCTTTTGTTTTTCCTAGTTTCATACTGTCACTTTTGATCTTTCTTTTCCATTCAAAGAATCCCTTTTAATATTTCTTGCAAGGCTGGTTTAGTGTTTATGAACTCCTTTAGTTTTTGTTTGTCTGGGAAACTATCTCTCCTTCTATTCTTAGTGATATAGCCTTGCTGGATAGAGTATTCTTGGCTGCAGATTTTTCCCATTCAGCACTTTAAATATGCCATGCCGCTCTCTTCTGGCTTGGAAAATTTCTGCTAAAAAATCCCCTGATAGCCTTATGGGGTTTCCCTTGTTTGTTACTAATCTTTTTGTCTTGCTGCTCATAAAGTCTTTTCTTTGTCACTATGTTTTGTCAATTTAATTGCAATATGTCTTGGTGTGAATATGCTTTTGTTGATTTTGATGGGGGTTCTCTGTGCCTCCTGGATCTGGATATCTGGTTCCTTCCCCCAAATTAGGTAAGTTTTCAGCTATTATTTCTTCAAATAAAATCTCTCCCCCTTTTTATCTCTCTTCTTCTGGGACTCCTATAATATGAATGTTATTACATTTGACGGCACCACTGATTACATCTATTCTCCTTTTGTATAATTATTTTTTCCAGTTTGATTTTTTCCCTTACTCTGTTTTCCTTTTTTTTTCTTAAAGATTTATTTATTTATTTTAGAGAGAGAGAGAGAGATTGAGAGAGAGCATGAGAAGGAGGGGCAGAGGAAGGAGAGAATCTCAAGCAGAATCCACAGTGAATGTGGAGCTCAAGATGGGGCTCAATCTCATGACTCTGAGATCATGACCTGATGTGAAATTAGGAGTCAGATGCTCGACCAACTGTGACACCCAGGCGCCCCTCTTTACTCTGTGTTTTAAGTCATTAATTCATGCCTCTGTTTTTTCCAGCCTGCTGTTCATTGCATCAAGCCTTTTTCTAATCTCATTTATTGCATTCTTTATCAATGATTGTTTCTTTTTTATCTCTTTGTTAAGGGTCTCACTGATGTCTTCCACTATTTTCTCAAATCCAGTGAGTGTTCTTATAATCATTGCTTTAAATTCTTCTTCAGGCAGGTTACATATATCTCTTTCACTTAGATCTCTGGCTGTGGGCCTTGTCTGGTTCTTTCATTTGAGATACATTTATCTGTCTTCTTCTTCTGTCTACATCTCTGTGCCTGTTTCTCTGTGTTAGAAAAGTCAGCTACATCTCTTGTTCTTGAGGGTCATAGCCTTAAGTAGCAGAGATCCTTTAGTGTCCTGCCATTTGGTGTCCTCTACTCCCCAGGGCCTGGTGCTTCTGGGAGTGTCTCCAATGTATGCTGCATGTGCTCTCTCTTTTGTCCTGGCTGCTTTATCATTCAGGCCAGTCACCTGCAGTGGATCTCTTTGCCTGTTGTGGGCAGTGTTTGGTTCCTGGCCTGAATGTGATGTATTTTAACTAGGTGTGCTCTGGTCTGCTTGTGAAATGAGACCTGTCACCACCACCACTGGGACTGAGGCTCCACAAAACTCCTGGGTCAAGAGATGTGGTATTGGCAGGAGTTTGGGTTGGTTTTCTTGGGGGTGGGGCCCACTGCTCTGGGACTGAGGCAAGCCTGACTGGGAAGTACAGTTCCACCAGATCCTGGGGGAGTCAGAGCTTGGTGTAAGCAAAGTAGATAGTGAGTGTGCTGTGCTGGTTCCCACAGGTGGCCCTGTGCTTATGTTGAATGGTGGGGGGGAGGAAATGGCACTGGCCAGTTCCTTTGTTCCCAGAGGGGTCTCTCCATGAACACTACCTCTCTGGGCCATGCTCCAAGATGAGCAAATGACCTCCCCACTATGTGCTCCAGGTACTCTTCAGATTGCTGTTTCCATGCTGTATGTCTGCAGGTTGTTTGCCTGCCTTCTCTCCAAAAACAGTACAATGTCTTCTGGGCTCTATCTGAGCCAAGCCCACTGGCCTTTAAAACTCTAAGCTTTGAGACCCACTAGTTGCCAGAAGTCAAGAAATTTGGCCCTTCTTGTTTTCCAAGCCAGTTGCTGTGGGGAATTATCTACCCCATGTGCTCCCCAGTGTGCTAGTCTGTCTCTTGCTCTTCTCCATCACCTCAGCTCCCTCCTTACCGCAGCAGCCACAATTAATTTCTCTACCAAACTGCATCTCTGCACTTCCCACCTTCTTTGATGTGGCCTCTTCTCTACCTTTAGTTGTGGAGTTTGTTTTGCCAGACTTTAGGTCAATTTCTGGGGGCATTTAGGATGATTTGATAGTTATCTAGTTGTGTTTGTGGGACTCCACCACCATCTCCTCCTCCTCTCATCTACATGATAGTTTTAGAAAAGTAATAATTCTCCAAGCCTGGTCTGCCATATTTACTATTTGGGGCGATAGGCACAGGAAAAACAGAAAACACAAGAAAATCACCCTGCCCTTCCATCTTTTTCTTAAAAGTAGATGAAATTCCTTTATGAAAGATGTCCTCCCTAAACCAGAAGGAAAGTAACATTCAAAGACAAGAATTTGAGACTGAGAGAATTCTATACACACAGACCTGTCAAAATAATCCTTTTCTTCCTTCAGCCTCTCCACATAGTTACTTCTCCAAAAACCACCTTTCTTTTTTCTTTTTTCAACCTGATATAAAAGTAAGTGGTTTTTGGGGCACCGGGCTGGCTCAGTCATTAAGTGTCTTTTTTCGGTTCAGGTCATGATCCTGGGGTCCTGGAATGGAGCTTTGCATCAGGCTCCCCCCGTCTCCCTCTGCCCCTCCCCCTGCTCATGCTCTCTCTCAAATAAATAAATAAAATCTTAAAAAAAAAAGTAAGTGGGTTTTTCCATTTCTTTAGATCTTTATTCCATATGAAGCCTCCTGTGTCATGTAAAACTTGCATTAAATAAGTTTCTATGCTTTTCTCCTGTTGATCTATGTCAATTTAATTTTCAGGGCCAGGTAAAAAGAATCATAAGAGAGTAAAGGTAAAAGTTTGCTTCCCTTACAGATCTTACTTCTGGAATGCCTCTTAATTTACTGTATCTTATACATTTCTCTTTTTGAACCATAAAATAAACATTATAATCTCTATTGTCTCTCAACATTTATTATTTAATTATCTGTGTGTCTTAGACCACATTCATACAAATGAGTTCCCTCCTACTTAGATATAATTCATGGAACATCATTTATTAAACATACACCATGGACAGGATATAGTGTTAACTCCTGTATGAGGGGACATGTCTGAATACACTTGAGTTTAAATCCCAGCTTCTACCAATTACTAGCTGTGAAGGTGGATTTACTAATTCACTAGTAAAGTGCAGATTTCCACTCTGTGACTTCTCTTTTCATTCTCTTAACCGTCTCTTTTGAAGAGCAAAAGTTTTAATTTTGACGAAATCCAATTTATTAATTTACCCATTTATGGATGCCTTTGGTGTCATATCTAAGAAATCTTTTCCTAACCTAAAGTCACAAAAATTCCTTTTTTTTTTCTTTTAGGAGTTTTATTGTTAGTTTTATATTTAGGTCTATGACCCATTTTGAGTTAATTTTTGTGTATAGATTGAAGTTCACTTTTTTTTTGCATATTGATATCTAATTGTTCCATCAATGTTTTTGAAAAGGCCATCCTCTTGCCACTGAATTAATTCTGTATCTTTGTAAAAAATCAGTTGTCAATATAGGTGAGTTTATGTTTACCAACGCATGGACCGTATCTCTTCATTAAATTAGATTGTCCTTGATTTCCCTCAGTGATTTTTAAAGTTTTCAGTGTACAGATTTTTCACATATTTTATTAAGTTTATCCCTAAGAATTTCATATTTTTCATGCCATTGTAAATAGTATTTCTTTAAAGTTTCAATATCTGATTTTTTATTGTTATTGTATAGAAATACAAATGATTTTTTACTATAACCATATATAATTCACACATCATAACATTTATCCTTTTAAATGTACAATTTAGTGGGTTTTAGTATATTGATAAATATTACTACCATCACCACTAATTTTAAAACATTTTACCACCCAGAAAAGAAACTCATTGCCAATTACTCCCTGCCTTCCCTCAGATCCTGGTGACCAGTAATCTAATTTCTGCCTCTATGGATTTGCTTATTTTGGTTATTTCATCATCTGATTGATGAGATATCAGTCTCATATTTCCCATTAATTCCTTAGACATGGTTTCCTTTAGTCACTGACCATATTTATAATAACTGATTTAAAGTCTTAGTAGAGTAAGTTCAATGTCTGGACATCTTTAAGGACAGCTTCTATAGGTTGCCGTCCCCCACCCCCATATATGGATCATACTCTCCTGTCTGTATGTGTGTCATAAACTTTTGGTGAAACTGGACATTTTGTATAATGTAATGGGGCAATTTTGGAAATCAGATTCATTACCCCTTCCCCTAGGTTATTGTTGTTTGTTCTTGTCATTTTTGGTATTTATTTGTGACTTTCCTGGACTAGTTCTGTTAAATCTGTATTTTTTGTCATGTGTAGACATTTAAGTCTCTGCTAGGTAGGTTTAGTGGTTACCTAAAATTGGACAAATACATTGAATAAATTTCCAAGCATCTGCTGAAAGGCATTGTGTGTGTGTGTGTGTGTGTGTTGTGCATATTTTTAATGCTCTAGCAGGTGGTTTACAATTCTGCCTTAACTCTCCCTTCCTGCTTTCACAGAGGCTCCAGGTTAGTAAGAGGTGAGAGATTAGGACCTTCTCAGGTTTTTCCTGTGTCCAGCCCTGCACCTGTGTATGACCTAGATTCCTAGGGCCATATCAGAGTTTTTCAAAGCTCCTCATAGACATCTCATTCCTCAGATTTTCTTTTCATGTTTTTTGGACAGCATCTTATAAACAGGCATCTTATAAACCCTGATAGAATCATCACCCCAGGCAGCTGTGATGTTAAGCAACTACCACTGATTGTTTCTGGCCAACACCCTAGTGACAGAGTTGTCCTCACAGAGCAAGTTCGGAGTCAGGTCAAATAAAGAGAAGCCCTGAAAATAGAGCCTTTCAGGGAGCTGCCAGACAGATCCAAGAGTGACAAATCTTTTGGGTAAGGCTGTTTGGAGAAGTCTAAACTTATTCTTTCCCATACACTGACTGAGGCGTCTGGTTTTCACTGTAGTTGTGAGGCTTTTTGTTTTCAAGGTTACGATGGAGCTAGGGAAAGGTAGATGAAAATAGGACAAGTTAAGACACCACAAGCTCACCGTTCTTATCACAGTTCAGCTGGCTTTCTTGAATAAATGCTCTCCCAAATGTTGTAAGCCTTTGGTTAATTGCCAGAGTTGTGAAAAAATGGATTTTGGTTATCCTGGCTAGTGTTCTCATTATTCTTATGGAGGATCAGAATTTTGGATGTTTTTATCACTCTGGAAGCACTTCCAAAGCAATGTTTTTTATACATTGATCTTTCATCTTATAACCTTGCTAAATTCATTTATTAGTACTAGTAGCTTTTTTATAGATTTATGAATTTTGGCTTCTGGAAGATCTTATTAGCCTCTACTCATCCTCTGAGAAGAAAAGTGTTAGGGTAAACTGAGAGACTAGAAATCTTGGAAGACATTACCTTGGTTCAAAAGCAAGTACCAGGGTACCTCCTCTGCTTTCTGTCCACCTGTGTTAAACTCACATGGGCATAGCCTTCTGTCAGGAAAAAAAAAAAAAGAATTCCATTATTTCCATTTTATGTACAAGTGGTGATGGGAAGCAATCTGAGGTCTTAGAGTCTGGCTGGAAAAGAAATCTCAGAGTCCACCTTGCAGACCCAACTCTTCCTATAGACATGTGGAGAATGTAAGTCCCATGGCTTGGGTTTGGACTTAGAATGTCCACACTATAGCCTGGTTATTTACCCATTTTCTCCAATCTATCATTCATCTGAAAGTCCTGGATCTAGAGACTTTACAGTGACTCTCTATTAATTCTTAATAGAAAGCATTTGCTTTCTATTTGCTTATATATGTTCCTTGAATTTATCTTTTTTTTGGTGTGGGGGGAGCTCTGGAAGGGAGAATGAGGGGGCCTTGTGGTGGCACTGCTGTGGGAGATTTCCTAAGCTGAAAAAAATCAGTTATTAATATTTCTTTGATTCAGGTATCTAATTTTTAATCATCCAAAGGCCTGAAGGTTAGAGAGGCACATGGCCACGTTTTGAATTTGTGATACCCTCATGTGTGTTCACAGAAGAAAACTTTGGACCCAGAAGTTAAAGACAGAACTTTCACTTCACCTTTAAAACATAAGGTCTTTCCAGCTGTACTTGCTTCATCAAAACATCGAAAGAACCTATGAGATGAGAACTGCCAGCAAGCTTGAGGAGGGAGTAAGCCTCTCTAAGAACAGACAAGACAAAGTAAGTCACAGGCTCATGACTGGTCTTTTTGCATGGTACAGCTTGTCTCTTTCTTCAAGGCATTGTTGATAGAGGAAAACATGGATCAGGGCTTTGAACATTGAAATCATTTTATAAGCAGCAAACTGATGAAGTTCAATCTGTTTACACTCAGAACACACAGCAATTCACATACATCATGATATTTAATGGTTCTGATTTGGACAAGATTAGAAACTTGTTCTTCAAATAGATAGTGGGAGTTGATGATGGGTACAGAAGAAAAATGAGGCCTGTCTAAATACAATACAGAAAGAATACGTATTGTTCTCCACTATGGAGTTTGTATTAAGAAGGCCTGCTTAAGAAGCCCACAAGATTGAGACTTGCCAGCACATATTCTCCCAACAAGCATCACATCTTCTAGTCTGTGTTCAGTTTCTTTGGTTGTCTGGATATCATATCTACAGTGAAAGCAGATAAATGTGTCAGATATTTTTCCCCTCCTTCCTTGCTGATCAGGATCTTCAGTTCATGGCTGGTTGAACATCATTTCATAGATGCTACTCAGACATACCAGCCACACGCAGTGTTTTTAGTCTTCAGAATGCAAATCCATGTGCAACAGATCTGGGGCTTTACATCCTTAGGATATTGTTTCCTCACTCAGTAATCTGGGAGCTCTCAGTTCAGGGCTTTAGGCTTCAAATCTCAGGCAAAAACCACAAAGAAACTGAGAAGGCTATAGATTACTCGCAACTGACATGGCATCCCTGAGACTAGTCTGCATTTGGATGCACCAAGCCAGTGAAGTGAAGCCTGTAAGAAGCTCTGTTGCTTCCACAGTTTATCACTCATCTTTTACAGCCGGAACCCTAGAGCAAAATGGGTGTTAGACTGCACAAAGATTCACTGTATTAAGTACTCAAGTGCCTGTAAATGGAGTGAAGAAACTTCAGGCCACAATCTTCCCTTATCTCTACTAGTTTAATTTGTTCCTCTATAGAGAGTACATTTCATAGATAATCACCTCTATTCTCACCCCACAACCCCTTTGAAAATACCATGCTTTCTTCTTGTAACAGCTGAGAAATTATATTTATTAGTAATAAAGAATTCTGCCTTTTCATTCTTATAACTCATCTGAAATGCAACGTATTTGAGTACTTTAACATTTGTGCTCAAATTGATCTTCTTTATAGTGGAAACATATGCCAGAAAAGAAGAGTCCAAAGTAAATAGAACTTTTTTGTAATTCAGACTTTTTATTTAGGGCAGGACTTAGAGACATTTTAATCTCTCAGGCATGAAAGAACTTGTAAATCATTTTAAATCAATAATAGTAGTAATTACATATTTTCAATCTGAGCAACTTCACTTTTACTAGAATAGGCAAAAGATAATACATTTTGAAAGAAATACAAGAAAACTCATCCACAGTCCCACCAATTAGAGTTAACCAGTATTAACTTTTTGGCATATTTACTTCTGTTATTTTTTCCTTCAGGTTAAAAAAAAAGTTATATATAACTTTTAAATATAGGTATATATATGTATATACACTAAAACTATATATATGTATAAACACAAGTTTATATATATATATAAAGCACAAGTTATATATAAGCATACAATCATTTCTTTAAAAATTAGAATGTTACTCCCATTTAGAAGTAAATTTCCAGGGCACCTGGGTGGCTCAGTCAGTTAAACGTTTGCCTTTGGCTCAGGTTCATGATCCCAGGGTCATGGGATCAAGTCCCACATTGGGCTCCCTGCACAGTGGGTAGTCTGCTTCTCCCTCTCCCTCTGATCCTCCCCCCTGTTAATTCTTTTTTTTTTTTTTTTAAAAACTGAAATGAATTTTAATACAGAAAATGAAGACAGCATTTTGCAAATTTATCGCTCAAAGGGGTATCTCTATTTGAGGAAATCAGCGTGTTACACTTTGAGAGATGAAATGTTACAGCTTGTACACCAAAATTAAAAAATGAAATTAAATTAAAAAATGAAATGGTTACCAAGGTAATGCAGGTCAGGGGATCAAAGGTGAAGGGTCACACATTATTAAAAAGAAATCCAAAAGGACGGCTGCATCATGATCTCTCATTAGTGTTCCAACGGTGCCTCTCTTTGGGTAAACTTGAACATTTCGGCAGACATTCAAGCAGCTTTTTCGGTAAAAAGATTTTTACATGACTACTATTGCTGTTCCCATGATCATCTTCTAGAGGTGGCACGGTGTTGAGAACACAGTAGGTGCTAGTTCCGCAGAATACACTTTGGGAAACGCTCTTCCGGCTTGTTTTCGGCAGCCATTTCCCCTCCGCGCGCCACATCCTCCTCCTCCTCGCGACCGGGACCCCGAGCGCGCGCCTCGTACCCCCCTGTTAATTCTTATAACAACTGAATAATAATCCATGGCATTTCATTTTATTTCATTATTTCCCTATTGCATTGTGTGGTTACTTTCTTTTCTATAATAAAGCATGTGCAATACTCACCTTTGTCTCTGTCTTTGTCTCTGTCTCTTTATCCATATGTATTTCTTTAACCCAGAGTCCTGAAAGTAGAATCCTGAGAGATTGGTTATGTACATTTTCACATTTAGCAGATACAACCATATTGCCTTCCAGAATGGTTGTAATGATTTTTACTCCCATCAGGGAAGTGTTGGGAGAATGTGGCTTTTTTATTCTCTCTCCAATGTTTAACACTGTTAGATCTTAAAATATAAGCCTATCTGAAAGATGACAAATAATTATCATTACTTTAATTTACACTTTCCTGATCACAATGACTTTTTTTTTTAAAGATTTTATTTATTAGAAAGAGAGAGAGAACAAGTGGGGCGGGGGAGCAGAGGGAGAGGGAGAAGCAGACTCCCCGCTGAGCAGGGAGCCTGAAGTGGAGCTAGATCCCAGGACTCTGAGATCATGATCGGAGCCAAAGTGGGATGCTTAAAGGACTGAGCCACCCAGGCGCCCTGATTGCAATGACTTTTGTCACCTTTTTATATGCCCATTGACCATTTGGATTCTGTGAATTGCCTGCTGATACATTTGCAAAGATTTTTGTTTTTTTCTTGAATTTTGGGAGTTCTCTTGGCATACAATCTTTAAAAATAACTCTTTATTATATGTGTTCTCTTCTATATTGTTTGTTTTGTCTTTGTATATGCTATTTCTGAGTAAGTAGAAGTTTTAAATTCTAATATAAACATAATTGTTAATGTTTTTATGTTTTATTTTTTATATTCTAGGCTAATTTAATTAATATATTAGTATCTTTCCAACCTAAGATCATAAAATTAGTCTTCTTTTTAACTCACTTGTTCAATCTTTTTATATTTATATATATATATATTTTAAGGTTTTTATTTATTTATTTTTGATTTTTAAATTTTTTTAAAGATTTTTTATTTATTTATTTGACAGAGAGAGACACAGCGAGAGAGGAAACATAAGCAGGGAGAGTGGGAGAGGGAGAAGCAGGCACCCCGCGGAGCAGGGAGCCCAATGCGGGGCTCGATCCCAGGACCCGGGGATCATGACCTGAGCTGAAGGCAGACGCTTAACGACTGAGCCACCCAGGCGCCCCGTTAAGGTTTTTACTTTTTTGACAGAGAGATAGAGAGAACAAGTAGGCAGAGCGGCAGGCAGAGGGAGAGGGAGAAGCAGGTTTCCCACCGAGCAGGGAGCCCAATGCGGGGCTCCATCCCAGACCCTGGGATGATGACCAGAGCCGAAGGCAGCCGCCCAACCGACTGAGCCACCCAGACGCCCCTATATTTATATTTTTTATTTATCTGGACATTATTCTGTATTTCATGATTTTATTTTTTTCATAGAGATATGTTTTAGTAACATGTGTTTAATAGTGCAAATCTCCCACCACCCACTGATCTGTGATGCTTCCCTATCACACATACATACTTCTGTCTATATGTGGGCTCTTTTTTGTTGCATTTATCTATTCTTCTATGCCTAAGCTAATTTTGCTACTCTAAAATTACTATACCTTTTTAAAGGTTCTTGCTGAATGGTAAAATAAGTGACCTTACTTTCTTCATTTTAATTTTTGTCCCATTTATTTTGCACATTTATCCCTCCATATAAATTTAGAATCTATTTGAAATTTTCCATAAATAATTCTATTTAGGTTTTGATTGAGCTTGCATTTATTTCTTTTCTTTTTTATATTTTATTTTCTTTTATTGAAAATCAATTAATTAACATATAGTGTTTTATTAGTTTCAGAGGTACAGTTTAGTGATTCATCACTTGCATATAATACCCAGTGCTCTTTATATCAAGTGCCCTCCTTAATGCCCATCACCCAGTTACCACCTCCCTCCCTCCCCTCCAGCAACCCTCAGTTTGTTTCCTATAGTTAAGAGTCTTTTATGGTTTGTCTCCCTCTCTGATTTCATCTTATTTTATTTTTGTCTCCCTTCACCCATGTTCATCTGTTCTGTTTCTTCAATTCCACATATGAGTGATATCATATAATTATTTTTCTCTGATTGACTTATTTTGCTCAGCATAATACCTTCTAGCTCCATCCAAGTCCATTACAAATGGTAAGATTTCATTTTTTTTGATGGCTGATATATATATATATATATATATATACCACCTCTTCTTTATCCATTCATCTGTCGATGGACATCTGGGCTCTTTCCATAGTTTGACTATTGTGGACATTGCTACTATAAACCTTGGGGTGCAGGTGCCTCTTCGAATCACTGTGTTTGTATCCTTGGATAAATACCTAGTAGTGCAATTGCTGGGTCATACAGTAGCTCCATTTTCAACTTTTTGAGGAACCTCCATGCTGTTTCCAGAGTGGCTGCACCAGCTTGCATTCCCACCAGCAGTGTAAGAGGGTTCCCTTTTCTCTGCATCCTTGCCAACATCTGTTGTTCCTGACTTGTTAATTTTAGCCATTCTGACTGGTGTGAGGTGGTATCTCATTGTGGTTTTGATTTGTATTTCCCTGACGTCCAGTGATGTTCAGCTTTTTATCGTGTGTCTGTTAGCCATTTGTATGTCTTCTTTGGAGAAATGTCTGTTCATGTCTTCTGCCCATTTCTTGACTGGATTTTTTGGTTTTTTGGGTGTTGAGTTTGATAAGTTCTTTTTTTTTAATTTTATTTTATTATGTTATGTTAATCATCATACATTACATCATTAGTTTTTGATGTAGTGTTCCATGATTCATTGTTAGTGTATAACACCCAGTGCTCCATGCAGAACGTGCCCTCTTTAATACCCATCACCAGGCTAACCCATCCCCCCACCTCCCTCCCCTCCAGAACACTCAGTTTGTTTCTCAGAGTCCATAGTCTTTCATGGTTCATTTCCCCCTCCGATTTACTGCCCTTCCCTTCCCTTCCTACTATCCTTTATAGATTTTGGATACTAGTCCTTTATCTGATAAAACCCTTGTAAATATCTTCTTCCATATTGTGGGTTGTCTTTTAGTTTTGTTGACTATTTCCTCTGAGGTGCAAAAGCTTTTTATCTTGATGAAGTGCCAATAGTTCATTTTTGCTTTTGTTTTCCTTGCCTTTGGAGTCTAGCAAGAAGTTGCTGCGGCCGAGGTCAAAGAGGTTGCTGCCTGTGTTCTCCTCTAGGATTTTGATGGACTCCTGTCTTTTTTTTTTTTATTTATTTTTTTTTTATTTTTTTTTTAAAGATTTTATTTATTTATTTGAGAGAGCGAGAATGAGAGAGAGTACATGAGAGGGGGGAGGGTCAGAGAGAGAAGCAGGCTCCTCGCCGAGCAGGGAGCCCGATGTGGGACTCGATCCCGGGACTCCAGGATCATGACCTGAGCCGAAGGCAGTCGCTTAACCAACTGAGCCACCCAGGCGCCCCGATGGACTCCTGTCTTACATTTAGGTTTTTCATCCATTTTAAGTTTATCTTTGTGTATGGTGTAAAAAAAAAATCGTCCAGTTTCATTTTTCTGCATGTGGCTGTCCAATTTTCCCAACACCATTTATTGAAGAGACTATCTTTTTTCCATTGGATATTTTTTCCTGCTTTGTTGAAGATTAGGTGACCATAGAGTTTTGGGTCAATTTCTGGGTTCTCTGTTGTGTTCCACTGACCTATGGATCTGTTTTTGTGCCAGTACCCTCCTGTCTTGATGATTACAGCTTTGTAATTAGCTTGAAGTCTGGAATTGTGATGCCACCAGCTTTGGTTTTCTTTTTCAACATTCCTTTGGCCAGGGTCTTTTCTGGTTCCATAGATATTTTAGGATTCTTTATTCCAGCTCTGTGACAAATGCTGATGGTATTTTGATAGGGATGGCATTGAATGTGCAGATTGCTCTGGGCAGCATAGACATTTTAACAATATTTGTTCTTCCAATCCATGAGCATGAAATGTTTTTCCATTTCTTTGTGTCTTCCTCAATTTCTTTCATAAGTGTTCTATAGTTTTCAGAGTACAGATCTTTTATCTCTTTGGTTGGGTTTTTTCCTAGGTATCTTATGGTTTTTGGCACAATTGTAAATGGGATTGATTCCCTGGTTTCCGCCGAACTCTGTGTTCACCCAGCCTGTGACTGAGCATTTTTTATCTCAAGCACATGACCTCATTTTGAGTCTTCAAATTTTACAGGCTCCTCTGGCATGAACCCATGCCATTCCTCCCTGGGGAGAGAGGGAGTTCTCAATGTGCTTCTGCCTTTTGCTGGGACCCTGCGTAGAGAGGGGTCATCCACCCATGCAGCGGTTTGCTGGCTATGGCAACACTGAGCAGAAAGCCAGTGCCTAGACTCGCTGTTTGCAGCCAGCTTCCCTGCTCCAATGCTTGGGAACTCTGCCTCATTCAGGCATCCCTGTTCTTTTTGTGACTCCAGTGATTCTGAGACCACACTGTCCCACCTGGGATTCTGCCCCACTTCACCACCTGAGCATGTTTCAGGCAGGGAGGTCTCCCACTGGAGCAGACTTCTAAAAGTTCCAATTTTGTGCTCTGCTGTTTATAATACTTTCCAGTAAAACTTCCTTAAACTGGCTCCCTCCCCGTCCCCCACAGTTTATCTTCCAAAATATTGCCCAGATTCACATCTTCACACCTCCTACCTTGCAAAAAATTGTCACTTTACTATTTGTAGAATTGCAGCAATTCTTTTCTCAGATCTCTGGTTAATTTCTCAGGTGTTCAGAATAATAACTATCTAGCTGAATTCCAGGGACCAGACAAAATTAGGGTCCCCTACTCCTCTGTCATCTTAACTCCTCCCCGATTGAGCTTGCTTTTAATTTATAAATTAGTTTGTAAAAAATCTGTATCAGTATAATATTGAAAATTTCCATTCACTATTTATTTAGGTGTTGTTTTATGTCCTTCAACAAAATGGTGTTATTTTATGAGGTTCATCGACTTTTGCTAATATTATTCTTAACTACTCCTAATTTTTTTTTTAGAAAGAGAATGTGTGTAAGTGGGGGGAAGGAGCGGGGTGAGGGGCAGAGAGAGATTGAGAGAATCTTAATCAGGCTCAACTCAGCATGGAGCCCAATGTGGGGCTCGATCTCACAACCCCAAGATCATGACCTGAGCTGAAACTAAAAGTTGATCGCTTAACTGACTGAGCTGCCCAGTGCCCCATTAACTACTCCTACTTTTTAAAACTTTTTTTTATTATGTTATGTTAATCACCATACATTACATCATTAGCTTTTGATGTAGAGTTCCATGATTCATTGTTTGCATATAACACCCAGTGCTCCATTCAATATGTGTCCTCTTTAATACCCATCACCAGACTAACCCATCCCCCCATGACCCTCCCCTCTAGAACCCTCAGTTTGTTTCTCAGACTCCATAGTCTCTCATCGTTTGTGTCCCCCTCCGAATTCCCCCCTTCATTTTTCCGTTCCTACTATCTTCTTTTTTTTTAACATATAATGTATTATTTGTTTCAGAGGTACACGTCTGTGATTCAACAGTCTTACACAATTCACAGCGCTCACCATAGCACATACCCTCCCCAGTGTCTATTGCTCAACCACCGCATCTCTCCCACCCCTCACCACTCCAGCAACCCTTAGTTTGTTTCCTGAGATTAAGAATTCCTCATATCAGTGAGATCATATGATACATGTCTTTCTCTGATTGACCTATTTCGCTCAGCATAATACCCTCCAGTTCCATCCACATCATTGCAAATGGCAAGATTTCATTCCTTTTGATGCCTGCATAATATTCCATAAAACTATTTTGAATGAAATACTTTACCTCATTTTTTCTCATTGAATGTTTAGAATATAATGAGATTTATATGTGGCTCCTCCCATCAGCAGTGTACCTGAGATATATACAGGATACTTGCTGAAATCTCTTATGAGATGTAATAGTTTGTTCATTGACATTTTTGAAATTTTTATGCTTATGCTACCTTCCTATTTTGTATTTCCACTTCCTTTTTCTTTTGAAGATACTCTACCTTATTGTGAACTCAATTGTCCATTTAAAATTATTTTTAAAAATGTCATCCAGCTTTCTAGGTGTTACATTATAGGAGAGTTTAGAGTTATATGATCTATCGCATGCTGTAAATTATGTTCTAGAAATTCATCCATTTCATGTAGGTATTAAAGTTATTTATGGGCTTCTCTTATTTTTCTAAAACAAACCAACATTTATATTTATTTGGAAAAATTAAAATTTTTAACAATCTCAAATTGTTGCAAGAAAGTAAAATAAAATGTTTTCCCTGAGAATGATTTGAGAGGAAATTGCTGACATGATGCCTCATTACCCCAAATGCTTTAGTGTTTATTTTCTATAAATAAGAACATTCTTCTACATACCAACAATCTAACCATCAACATCAGGAAATTATCACTGATTTATTACTGTAATCTATTCCACAAAGCAAGTTCAAGCTTTGCCATCTGCCCAGGAATGTGCTCCATAGCAGAAGGATCCAGTCCAGAACCAGGAACTGCACTGAGTTATTGTGTTGCTTTGGTCTCCTTCAATTTGGAACACTTTCTCAGTCTTTCCTTGATTTTTTGACCCTGATGATTTTGCACATTACAAGTCAGTAATTTGTAGAATATTACTCAATTTGAGTTTCATGTGTCCACATGGATTGGATTCAGTTTGTGCATCTTTGGCAGGAATATCACTGAAATGCTGCTGTATTCTTCTCATTGTGTCCAAGAAATTAAGGACTTGATTTTGATTTATCCTATTAATTAAAATGGCGTCTGCCAGGTTTCTCCATTATAAAGTTACTCACTTCCCTTTTGCAATTAACAGAATTTTATGGGGAGTTACTCTGAAATTATGTAAATATCCCATTCCTCACCAAAATTTCTTTTCTTTTTTAAAAAAGTTTTAATTTAAATTCCAGTTAGTTAACATACAGTGTAATATTAGTTTCAGTTGTACAATTTAGTGATTCAACACTTCCATATAACACTCAGTATTCATCACAAATGCACTCCTTAGTCCCCATCACCTCTTTCACCCATCCCTCCATCCACCTCACCTCTGGTAACCATCAGTTTGCTATCTATATTTAAGAGTTTGTGTTTGGTTTGCCTCTCTCTCTCTTTTTCCCCTTATGCTCATTTGATTTGTGTCTTAAATTCCACATATGAGTGAAATCATATGGTATTTGTCTTTCTCTGACTGACTTATTTCACTTAAGTGAATAATACTCTCTAGCTCTATCCATGTTGTTGCAAATGGCAAGGTTTCATTGTTTTTCATGGCTGAGTAATATTCCTCTGTGTGTGTGTGTGTGTGTGTGTGTGTGTGTCCATTCATCAGTTGGTGTGCATTTGGGCTGTTTCCATAATTTGGCTGTTGTAGATAATGCTGCTATAAACATTGGGGTGCATGTAACCCTTTGAATTAGTATTTTTGTATTCTTTGGGTAAATACCTAGTAGTGTAAGTGCTGGATCATAAGGTAGTTCTATTTTTAATTTTTTGAGGAACCTCCGTATTGTTTTCCAGAGTGGCGGCACCAGCTTGCATTCTCATCAACAGTGTAAGAGGGCTCCTCTTTCTCCATATCCTTGCCAACATCTGTTGTTTCTTTTGTTGTTGATTTTAGCCATTCTGACTGGTGTGAGGTGATTTTTTATTGTAGTTTTGACTTGTATTTCACTGATCATGAGTGATACTGAGCATCTTTTCATGTGTCTGTTCGCTATCTGGATGTCTTCTTTGGAAAAATGTCTATTCAGGTTTTGTGCCCATTTTTAAATTGGATCATTCATATTTGGGGTAATGAATTGTATCAGTTCTTTATATATTTTGGATACTAACCCTTTATCAGATATTAATTTGCAAATATCCTCTCCCATTCTGTAAGTTGTCTTTTAATTTTGTTGATTGTTTCCTTTGCTGTGAAGAAGTTTTTATTTTGATGAAGTCCCAATAATTTATTTTTATTTGTGTTTCCCTTGCCTCGGGAGACATATCTAGTAAGAAGTTGCTATGGCCGATGTCAAAGAGGTTACTGCCTATGTTCTTTCCTAGGATTTTAATGGTTTCATGTCTCACATTTAGGATTTTAATTCATTTTTAATTTATTTTTGTGTATGATGTAAGAATGTGTTTCAGTTTCATGCTTCTGCATGTTGTTGTCCAGTTTTCCCAACCTCCTTTGTTGAAGAGACATTCTTTTCCCCATTGGATATTCTTTCCTGCTTTATCAAAGATTAATTGACCATACAACTGTGGATTTATTTCTGAGTTTTCTATTCTGTTCTATTGATCTGTGTGCCTATTTTTGAGCCAGTACCATACTGTTTTGATCATTGTACACTTTTGTAATATAACTTGAAGTCCAGATTGTGATGCCTCCAGCTTTGTTTTTCTTCTTTAGGGTTGTTTGACTATTTGGGGTCTGTTGTGGTTCTACACAAATTTTAGGAAATTCTCTGTGAAAAATGCTGTTGGTATTTTGATAAGGATTGTATTTAACTTGTAGATTGCTTTCAGTAGTACAGAGATTTTAACAATATTTGTTCTTTGGATCCATGTGCATGGATCAGTTTCTTTCATCAGTGTTTTACAGTTTTCAGAGGACAGGTCATTCACATCTTGTTTAGGTTTATTCCTAGGTATCTTCTTGGTTTTGGTGCATTTGTAAATGGGATTGATTCCTTAATTTCTCTTTCTGCTGCTTCATTACGGTGTATAGAAATGCAACAGATTCCCTATGTTGATTTTGTATCCTGTGACTTTGCTAAATTCATGTATCAGTTCTAGCAATTTTTTGGTGGAGATTTTGGGTTTTCTATATGGAGTATCATGTCATCTGCAAATAGTGAAAATTGTACTTCTTCCTTACCAATTTAGATGCTTTTTATTTACTCTTCTTTTCTGATTGCTATGACTAGGACTTCCAGTACTATGTTGAATAAAAGTGGTGAAAGTGTCTATCCCTGTCTTGTTCCTTACCAGAGGAAAAGATTTCCATTTTTCCCCATTAAGGATGATATTAGCTGTGGATTTTTCATAAAAGGCCTTTATTATGGGGCGCCTGGGTGGCTCAGTTGGTTAAGCGACTGCCTTCGGCTCAGGTCACGATCCTGGAGTCCCAGGATCGAGTCCCGCATCGGGCTCCCTGCTCGGCAGGGAGTCTGCTTCTCCCTCTGACCCTCCTCCCTCTCATGCTCTCTGTCTCTCATTCTCTCTCTCTCAAATAAATAAATAAAATCTTTAAAAAAAAAAAAAAAAGGCCTTTATTATGTTGGGGTATGTTCCCTCAAAACGCACTTTGTTGAGGGTTTTTTTTTTTTTATCATGAATGGATATTGTACTTTGTCAAATGCTTTTTCTGGGTCTATTGAAATGATCATATGGTCTTTATCCTTTCTTTTATTTATGTAGTTCATCACATTGATTGATTTGCTCTAGGTTTATTATTTCCTTCCTTCTGCTGGTTTTGGGTTTTGTTTGTTGTTCTTTCTCTGGCTCCTTGACGTGTAAGTTTAGGTTGTTTATTTGAGATTTTTCTTGCTTCTTAAGGTAGGCTTGTATTGCTATATACTTCCCTCTTAGGACCACTTTTGCTGAATCCCAAAGGTTTTGGACTGTTGTGTTTGCAGTTTCATTTGTTTCCATATTTTTAAATTTCTTCTTTGATTTCCTGGTTGACCCATTAATTGTTTAGGAGCATGTTGTTTAACCTCCATGTATTTGTGGTGTTTCCAAATTTTTTCTTGTAGTTGACTTCAAGTCTCATAGTGTTGTGGTCAGAAAAGATGCATGATATGATCACAATCTTTTTGTACTTGTTGAGGCCTGATTTGTGACCCAGTATATGATCTATTCTGGAGAATGTCCCATGTGCACTTGAAAAGAATGTGTGTTCTGCTGTTTTAGGATGAAATGTTCTGAATACATTTAAGTCCATGTGGCCCAATGTGTCACTCAAAGCCACTGTTTCCTTATTGATTTTCTGCTTAGATGATGTGTCCATTGATGTAAGTGGGGTGTTAAAGTCCTCACTATTATTATATTACTATCAATTATCTCCTTTATGTTTGTTATTAATTATTTTATACATTTGGGAGCTCCCATGTTGGTGCATAAATATTTACAATTGTTAGATCTTCTTGTTGGATTGTCCTTCTTATTATGATATGGTGCCTTTCTTCGTCTCTTGTTACAGTCTTTGTTTTAAAGTCTAGTTTTTTTCAACACAAGTATTGCTATTCTGGCTTTCTTTTGGTGTCCATTTGCATGATAGATGTTTTTTCACCTCCTCACTTTCAATTTGCAGGTATCTTTATGTCCAAAATGAGTCTCTTGTAGGGAGCATATAGAGAGGTCTTGTTTTTTTATCCATTCTGACACCCTATGTCTTTTGAGCAGAGTATTTAGTCCATTTACATTCAGAGTAATTATCGATAGATATATATTTAGTGTCATTTTATTACTTGTTTTGTTGTTGTTCCTGGAGATTTTCCCTGATCCTTTCTTGTCTTTGTCACTTTTGCTCTTTACTTTCCACTCAAAGTCCCCCTTAATATTTCTTCCAGGGCTGGTTTAGTGTCATGAACTTCTTTATTTTTTGTTGTCTGGGAAACTCTCTTTCTATTCTGAGTGATAACCTTGCTGGGTAGAGCATTCTTGGCTGCAGATTTTTCCCATTCAGCACTTTGAATATATCATACCACTCTCTTCTGGCCTGCCAAGTTTCTGTTGAGAAATCTGAGGTAGCCTTATAGGTCTTCTCTTGTAAGTTTAGGACTTCTTTTGTCTTACTGCTTTTAAGATTTTTTCTTTATCAGTATTTTTTGCAAATTTAATTACAGTATGTCTTGGTCTTGACCTGCTTTTGTTGACTTTGATGGAAGTTCTTTGTGCCTTCTGTATCTTGATGTTTGTTTCTTTCCCCAGATTAGGGAAGTTTTCAGCTATTATTTCCTCAAATGAATTTTCAGCCCCCTTTTCTCTCTTTTTCTTCTGGTTCTCCTATAATATGAATATTATTATGTTTAATGGAGTCACTGAGTTCCCTATCTATTCTCATGTTCCATAATTATTCTTTCTCTCTTTTGTTCGGTTTCATTATTTTCCATTATTTTGTCTTCTGTATCACTAATTCATTCCTCTGCTTTTTCCAGCCTGAAGTTTTTTGCATCAAGCCTGTTTCCAATCTCAGTTATTGCATTCTTCATTTCTGTTTCTTTTATAACTCTTTTATCTCTATGGTAAGGGTTTCCCTGTTGTCTTTCATTCTTTTTTTGAGCCCGCTGAGTATCATTATGATTGTTGCTTTAAATTCTCCATCAGGCATGTTACTTATATCTGTTTTGCTTAGATCTCTGGCCATGGCCTTATCTTGTTCTTTCATTTGGGATGAATTCCTCTGTTTTGGCATTGTGCCTAAGTCTCTGCTTTTTTCTCTGTGTTAGAAAAGCCAGCTATGTGTCCTGCTTCTGAGAGTAATGGCTTCATGAAGAAGAGGTCATATAATATCCAGGACCTGGTGCTTCAGGGAGTGTCTCTGCTGTGTGCTGCATGCACTCTGCTATTGTGTTTTGGCTGCTGTCTCCTTCATGCCTGTTGTCTGCAGAGGCTCTCCTTGCCTGCAGTGGGCAATGTTTGGACCTTGGCCAGAGTGTGGCAAGTTTTAACTAGGTGTGCTCTGGTCTGCTTGTTAAATGAGACCTGATACTACTTCTACTAGAAGTGAAGTCTTGCAGAACTCTCTGGTTGGGAGACATGGTGTGGGGAGGGGTTTCTGCTGGTCTTCTGGGGGAGGTGGCCCTCTGTGGTGGAACTGAGGCAGCTTTACTGAAAAGGGCAGCCCCATCAGAGTGTAGCAGTGTGGGGCTCAGTGTAAGCAAGTTAGGCAGTCAGTGTTGGTACAATACTGGTACCCACATGTGGTCCCATGTTTATGCTGAAGGGTGGGGGAGGGAAATGGCACTGGCCAACTACTTTGTTCCCAGAAGGGTCTCTCTCTGAATGCTAATTTCTGGGACATGCTCCAAGTAGAGCAAATATTCTCCTCACTATGTGCCCCAGATGCTCTTGAGATCACTGTTTCTAGACTGTATGTCCCCAGGTTTTTTGTCTGCCTCTTTCCAAGAGCAGCCCAAATGCCTCCAGACTCTCCTGGAGCCCAGCCTGCTGACACTTAAACCTTCAGGCTTTAAGCCCCCCTGTTTGCAATAACTCACAAAATTCAGGCCCTCTCACTTTCAAGCCAGTGGCTATGGGGAAACATTCTGTTTGTGCATTCCCCTGTGTGATCCCCTCTCTCTTGCCCTTCTCCACAACCATAACTTCCTCCCCTCCATAGCAGCCTGGATCCATCTTTCCCCTAAACAAAGCTCTGCACTTCCTACCTTCTTCTATGTGGCTTCTTTTCCAGTTTTAGTTGTGGAGTTTGTTCTGTCAGTCTTCAGGTTGATTTCTGTGATATTTAGGATGATTTGACAATTATCTAGTTGTGTTCCTGGGGCAAGGTAAGCTTAGGATCCTCCTACTCCACAGCCGTCTTCTGTGTTTGCTATTTAATACGATCTTTGTTTCCCTTCTCCGTTCTTATTTCCAATTTGTAGGTCTAGTTTTGTTTGTTTCCCTCTTATATGTATAAGAAGTTATGTTTTCATTTCTATATTTATATCCTACATTGTATAAATATAGTTAATAAAAATTTAAAGTGCATTTTCTAGTTATATAGAAAGCTAATCTATACTTCAATCATCTGCACAAATAAAAGTTGAAATATTTTTTCCCCCTACTCTCTCCCACATTTCAACTTCTGTTTGCTTCCCAGCTTTAACTAAACATATTCAGTTTTGTGTTTATTGTTTATAGAACACATGCTCTCAGTGTACTATTTTTTTTACTAATTTGTTTACTTATCATTCATTCTTCTATTCACATATATTAGACTTTTTTTTTTTTTGTCTTTTGATAGAGTCCATTCTTTGCTGGTTCTCTCAAATATCTGAGGCAAACAGTCTAAAATGTGACTTGTCTGAAGTTGTTGGTAATTGACACCCTTGGATGACTCTTTAGTTAGATATAGATTTCTTTTTTTTCTTGTTTATTTTAAAATTTTAATTCCAGTATTGTTAACATACAGTGTTATGTTAGTTCCAGTTGTATAATATATTCAACAATTCCATACATTACTCAGCACTCATCATAAGGATACTCCTTAATCTCCATCACCTATAACACCCATTCGCACACCCGCCTCCCTTACAGAAACAGTCAGTTTATTCTCTATAGCTGATTCTGTTTTTTTGTTTGTCTGTCTTTCTTCTTCATTCATTTGTTTTGTTCCTTAAATTCCACATATGAGTGAAATCTTATGGTATTTGCCTTTCTTTGACTGACTGATTTCACTTAGCATTATATTCATTAGATCCATCCATGTTGTTGTAAACGATAAGATTTCATTCTTTTTGATGGCTGAATAATATTCAATTGTGTATATATATATATATATAATACCTAATTGTGTATATATATATGCATATATATATATATATATATATATATATACACACACATACATATAATACATCTTCTATATCCATTCATCCATTGATGGGCACTTAGGCTGCTTCCACAATTTAGCTATTGTAAATACTGCAATAAACATAGGGGTGCATATATCTTTTCCAATTAGTGTTTTTGTATTCTTTGGGTAAATAGCAGTAGAAATATGGGATCATAGGGTAGTTATATTAGCTTTTGAGGAAACTCCATACTTTTCTCCACAGCAGCTGTATCAGTTTGCATTCCCACTAACAGTGCATAAGGGTTCCTTTTTCTCCACATCCTTGTCAATACCTGTTGTTTCTTGTGGTTTTTATTTTAGCTATTTAGACAGGTGTGAGGTGATAGCTCATTGTGGTTTTGATTTGCATTTCCTTGACGATGAGTGATGTTGAACATCTTTTCATGTGTCTGTTGACCATCTGGATGTCTTCTTTGGAGAAAAGTCTTCATGTCTTTTGCCCATTTTTTAATTTTTTTTTTTTTTTGGTGTTGAGTTTATAAGGTCTTTATATATTTTGGATACTAACCCTTTATCAGATATGTCATTTGCAAATATCTTTTCCCATTCTGTAAGTTGCTTTTTAGTTTTGCTGATTGCATCCTTTACTGTGTAGAAGCTTTTTATCTTGATGAAGTCCCAATAGTTTATGTTGCTTTTGTTTCCTTTCATTGAGAAGATGTATTTAAAAATGTTATTATGGTCAAAATCAGAGAGGTTACTGCCTGACCTCTCTTCTAGGATTTTTATGGTTTCATGTCTCACATTTAGGTCTTTAATCCATTTTGAATTTATTTTTGTGTATGGTATAAATAAGTGGTATAGTTTCATTCTTCTGCATGTAGCTGACCAGTTTTCCCAACACCGTTTGTTTAAGAGCCTTTCTTTTTCCCATTGTATATTCTTGCCTCTTTTGTGAAGGTTAATTGACCATATAATCATGGATTTATTTCTGGGCCCTCCCTCTCTTCTGTTTTATTGATCTATATGTCTGTTCTTGTGCCAGTACCATACTGTTTTGATTATTACAGCTTTGCAATATAACTTCAAGTCCAGGATTATGATTCCTCCTGTTTTGTTCTTCTTTTTCAAGATTGCTTTGGCTATTTGGGGTCTTTGTGGTTCCATAAAAAAATTAGGATTATTTGTTCTAGTTCTGTGAAAAAATACTCTGGTATTCTGAGAGGGATTGCAGTAAATGTGTAGATTGCTTTGGGTAGTATAGAGATTTTAACAATATTTGTTCTTTGGATTCATGAGCATGGATTGTCTTTCCATTTCTTTCTGTCATCTTCAATTTCTTTCATCAGTGTTTTACAGTTTTCAGAGTACAGGTCGTTTACCTCTTTGGTTAGGTTTATTCTTAGGTATCTTCTTGTTTTTGGTGCATTTGTAAATGGGATTGTTTTCTTATTTTCTCTTCCTGCTACTTCGTTATTAGTGTATAGAAATGCAACAGATTTTATATATTGATTTTTCTATCCTGCAAATTTACTAAATTTATTTATCAATTCTTGCAGTTTTTTGGTGGAGTCTTTTGGGTTTTCTATAGAGTATCATGCCATGGGCATATACCGAAGATTTTACTTCTTCCTTACCAATTTGAATTCCTTTTATCTCTTTTTTGTTGTCTGATTTCTGTGGCTAGAAATTCTAGTGTTATGTTGAATAAAAGTGGTGAAAGTGAATTTCCTTCTCTTATTCCTGACCTTAGGGGAAAGGTCTCAGGTTTTCCCCATTGAGGATGATGTTCATTGTGGGTTTTTCATATATGGCTTTTATTATGTTGAGATATCTTCCCTCTAAATTTATTTGTTGAATGTTTGTATCATGAATGACTGTTGTATTTTGTCAAATGCTTTTTCTGCATCTATTGAAATGATCATATGATTTTATCCTTTCTTTTGTTAATGTGATATATGACATTGATTGATTTGTTAATAATGAAATATCTTTGCATCCCAACAACAAATCCCACTTGATCATTGCAAATAATTTTTAAAAATATATTGTTAGATTTTGTTTGCTAATTTTTTGTTTAGTATTTTTACCTCCATGTTTGTCAGAGATAAGGGACTGTATTTCTTTCTTTGTGGTGTCTTTATTTGGTTTTGGTATCAAGGTAATGATGGGCTCAGAGAATGTATTTGAAAGCTTTTTGTTCCTTTTCTATTTTTTGGAATAGTTTGAGAAGAATAGGTATGAACTCTTCTTTAAGTGTTTGGTAGAATTCACCTGTGAAGTCATCTTGCCCTGGACTTTCATTTGTTGGGAGTTTTTGAGTACTGATTCAATTTCATTGCTGGTAACCAGTCTGTTCAAGTTTTCTGTTTTTTTTTCTGCTTCAGTTTTGGGAGGTTATATGTTTCTAGAAATTTATCCATTTCTTCTAGGTTATCCAATTTGTTGGCATATCATTTTTCTTAATATTTTCTTATAATCTTTGTACTTCTGTTGTGTTAGTTATTTTCTCTTTCATTTCTTTTGGGGGGTACAATATACTTTATTGAGGCTACATGACAAGGTAGGGCCCCCCAAGCCCCTACTCTTCTTCAGAGTGTCTGGGATGGGAACTGTGGTCAGGAGATTCTGTGTGTTGGGAGATGAGTTGGTGTAAGAACTCCTCAAAAGCTGAGAGCCTCTCTCTCTTCCTCTTGCTCTTGCTGGGGCTGGTGGTCCAGGGGGCTCTTACTCCTTGGAGGCCATATGGACCATTAGGTCCACCACCAAGTTGCTGAAGCCAAATTCACTGTCATACCAGGAAATGAGCTTGACAAAGTTGTCATTGAAGGCAATGCCAGCCCCAGCATCAAAGGTGGAAGAGTAGGTGTCACCATTAAAGTCACAGGAGACAACCTGGTCCTCAGTGTAGCCCAGGATACCCTTGAAGGGGCCCTTTGATGCCTGCTTCACCACTTTCTTGATGTCATTGTATTTGGCAGCTTTCTCCAGATGGCAGGTCAGATCCACAACTGACACTTTGTGGGTAGAGACACTGAAGGCCATGCCAGTTAACTTTCCATTTAGCTCAGGGATGACCTTACCTACACCACCAAAAGAAGCAAGGATGGGATGATGTACTGGGCAGCCTGTTGGCCATCACACCACAGTTTCTGAGAGGGGCCATCCACTCTCTTCAGTGTAGCAGTGATGGCGTGGACTGGGGTCATGAGTACCTCCATGATGCCAAAGTTGTTATGGATGAACTTGGCTAGAGGGCTCAAGTAGTTGGTGATGTAGGAAACATTGCTAACAATCTTGAGGGAGTTGTCATACATCTCATGGTTCATGCCCATCACAAACATGGGAGCATCAGCAGAAGGGGTGATAATGATGATGACCCTCTTGGCCCCACCCTTCAAGTGAACCCCAGCCTTCTCCACGGTGGTCAAGACCCCAGTGGACTCCACAACATAGTTAGCACCAGCATCAACCCATTTGATGTCAGCAAGATCTCACTCTTGGAAGATGCAGATGGGATTTCCATTGAAGACAAGTTTCCCATTCTCAGCCTTGTCTGTGTTGTGGAATTTGCCATGGGTAGAATCATAATGGAATATGTAGACCATGTAGCTGAGGTATTGATGGCAACATTATCCACTCTGCCAGAGTTAAAAGCAGCCCTTATGGGCCCAATATGTCCAAATATGGCCAACTGGAGCTCAACATTGCCAAACCCATTTCCTTCGACTTCACCATTTTGTCTCAGGGACATGGCTGGCAATGCACCAGAAGATGTGGATGTCTGTCAAAAGTGGAGGAGGAGAGAGACTGTCCTCTTTTCATTTCTGATTTTATTTGAGTTTTTTTTTTTTTTTTAATATGAGTCTGCTTAAAGGTTTATCAATTTTGTTGATCTTTTCAAAGAACCAGCTACTGGTTTCATTCATCTTCTATTTTTTCTTAAGTTTCTATTTTGTTTATTTCTGCTCCAATCTTTATTATTTCCTTCCTTCTGCTGGCTTTGCATTTTGTTCTTCTTTTTTAGTTCCCTTAGGTGTAAGGATAAGTTGCTTACTTGAAATTTTTTCTTACTTCTTGAGGTAGGCTTGTATTGCTATATACTTCCCTCATAGAACAGCTTTGCTGCATCCCAAAGATTTTGGACTGTTGTCTTTTCATTTTCATTTGTCTCCATGTATTTTTTTAATTTCCTCTGAATTTTTGGCTGACCCATTCGTTGTTTAGTAGCATGTTATTTAACCTCCATGTATTTGTGGTCTTTCTAGATTTTTTTCTTGAGATTGATTCTTAATTTCATAGCATTGCATTTGGAAAAGATCCATGGTATGACTTCAAACTTCTTGAAATTGTTGAGGCTGGTTTCATGGCCTAATATGTGATCTATTCTGGAGAATGTTTTATGTGCACTTGAAAAGAATGTATATTTTGCTGTTTAGGATGGATTGTTCTGAATATATCTGTTAGATCCATCTGGTCCAATGTGTCATTCTAAGCCACTGTTACCTTGTTGATTTTATGTTTAGATGATCTGTCCATTGATGTAAGTGGGGTATTAAAGTCCCCTACTATTATTGTATTATTATTGATTACATCATTTATGTTTGTTATTAGCTGCTCTATGTGTTTGGGTGCTTTCATGTTGGGTGCATACATATTTACAATTGTTAGATATTCTTGTTAGATTTATGATTATATACTTTTAAGAAAAGTCTCTTGTTACAGTCTTTGTTTTAAAGTCTATTTTGTCCAATATAAGTATTGGTACTCTGGCTTTCTTCTCACATCCATTTGCATAATAAATGTTTCTCTAATCCCTCACTTTCAATCTGCAAGTGTCTTTAGCTCTAAAATGGGTCCCGGGGTGCCTGGGTGGCTCAGTCATTAAGTGTCTACCTTCTGCTAAGGTCATGATCACAGAGTCCTGGGATTGAGCCCTACATTGGGCTCCCTGCTCTGCAGGAAGCCTGCTTCTCCCTCTCCCACTCCCCCTGCTTGTGTTCCCTCTCTCGGTGTCTCTCTGTTAAATAAATAAATAAGATCTTAAAAAAAAAATAAAATGAGTCTCTTGTATACATATAGATGTGTCTTGTTTTTTTATTCACTCAGTAACCCTATGTCTTTTGATTAGAGCATTTAGTCCTATTACTTTCAAAGTAATTATTAATAGATACATACTTATTGACATTTTGTTACTTTTTTTTATCGTTGTCTTTGTAGTTCTTCTTTGTTCCTTTCTTCTCTTACTCTCTTCTGCCCTGGTTTGCTGGCTTTTTTTAGTGATACACTTGGATACTTTATTATTATTATTTTTGGCATATCTATTACGGGTTTTTGATTTTTGGTTACTATTAGGTTTGTATATAACATCTTATGCATATAGCAGTCTATATTAAATTGATGGTCACTTAAGTTTGAACCCATTCTTTACTCCTCTCCCCTGAATTTTTGGTATATTGTTATACTTTACATCATTTTATTTTGTGAATCCCTTGACTGATTTTTATAGATATACTTAATTTTACTGCTTTTGTACTTCTTACATTTCTTACTCCTGCTTATGGTCTTTCCTTTCCACTCAAAGAGTCCCCTTTAACGTTTCTTGTAGGGCTGGTTATTGATAATGAATTCCTTTAACTTTTGTTTTCTCTGGGAAACTCTTTATTGCTCCTTCTATTCTGAATGATAACATTGCTGGATACAGTATTCTTAGCTGCATTTTTTTTTTCTTTTAGCACTTTGAATATATCATGTCACTCTCTTCTGGCCTTCAAAGTTTCTGCTGGAAAATCAGTTTATAGCCTTATGGAGATTACCTTGTATGTAACTGTTTTCTTTTCTGATGCTGCTTTAAAATTTTCTCTTTATCACTACTTTTTGCCATTTTAATTACTATGGGTCTGGTGTGGACCCTCTTGGTTTGATTTTGTTGGCTCTCTTTGTCTCGTGGATATGGACTTCTGTTTTCTTTCCCAGATTTGGAAAGTCTTTAGCTATTATTTCTTCAAATAAATTTTCTGCTCCCCTTTTCTCTCTCTTCTTCTAGGGTCCTTATAATGTGAATGTTATTACACTTTGGGCTGTTGCTAAATTCCCTAAGGCTATTTCATTTTTTGTTATATTTTTTCTTCTGTCCTTTTCAGCTTGATTGTTTTCCATTACTCTGTCTTCTAGGTCATTGGTCCAATTTTTCTGTTTCCTCTTGTCTTACTATTTATTCCATATAGTATATTTTTTATTTCATTTATTGAGTTCTTCATCTCTGATTGTTTCTTTTTTTTAATGTTTTCTATCTCTTTGTTAAGGGTCTTACTGATGTCCTCTACTCTTTTCTCAAGTCCAGTAAGTATATTTATGATCATTACTTTAAATTCTCTATCAGGAATATTACTTATCTCCTTTTTGTGATGGAGATTACTGTGATTTTGTCCTGTTCTTTCATTTGGGACACAGTCTTCTGTCTCCTCATTTTGCCTAACTCTCTGTTTCTGTGTGTTAGGAAATTCCATTACATCTGCTCTTGAAAGTAGTGGCCTTATAAGGAAGAGGTCCTATAGTGCAATATTCCTTGTTTACCAGAACCTGGCACTTCAGGAATGTCTCTTATGTGGTCGGCATGTGCCCTACTACTGTGGCTGAGCTGCTTTTGCCTTCAGTCCAGTCATCTGCAATGGCTCCTTTGCCTGTTGTGGGCAGGGTTTGGTCCCTGTGTTGTAGTGGACCAGTCTGGGGCCTCCTTGGGCCTGAGTCAGACCAGGTGTCTGCCAGAGATGCAGTGGCACTGAACTGCAGGACAATCTCCCTGTGTTTTCCCCTGAGAAGCTTTCTTTGTTGGGTGGGCCCTGTAGTCAAATCATCTGTGTGTCCCCAGCCCACTGCTGCAGCCGGAGTTGGATTAGTGTATGTGGTTATCTACCCCTCTTCCTGGGGCATGAGTCACTTTGGAGTGGTTCTGATCCCTGTTGGGGCTGCTTGCACATGGCCAGGCTTGTGGCACTGGTTTGAATGGTCTCTGGTCAAGTGCATTTTGAAGGTAGGTCTGAAGGAGGATGTGGGGGTGGGGTACCTGGTGTTAGCAAAATTTGGGCAGGTCTGCTGTGGGAGGGGACCCGGAGCTGAGGCCTGGCTGGAGGGGGCATGTCCGAAGGAGAATGGGAGGGTGGGGTAGTAATGTTAGCAAATTAGGTAGTGAGTACTGACACTTTGTTGTCTCCCAAAGGTGTTCATGTGTTTAAGCTGGGGGATGGGGAGGGGGGGGGAATGGCACCCACCAGCTCTTTTGTTCCTGGAGAAGTCTCCCAAAGGTCCATGCCCCTCTATCTAGCACAGGCTCTAAGATTAGTAAAGAAACTCTCTCCCACATGCCCCAGGCTTTTTTTTTTTTTTTCAAACCGCTGCTTCTATGCTGTATCTCCTTGGAGCTGTTTGTTGTGCTTTCTCTTTAAGTGCAGGGACTCAGTTTTCTTTCACTCTCCTGGCTCTCCCATTCTTGAGCCTGTTTATTTTTAAAGTTCAAGGGGTTAAGGCCTGGTGATTGTAAGAACTCATGAAATTATGCCCCTCTGGTTTTCAAAGCCAAATGTTACGGGGATCCTCCAGCCTGGAGTGGCTGGTGTGAGAATCTGCTTCTTTCCCTTCTCTGCTCCCATGGCATATCTCCTCCCCAGGAAAGTCCTGCAGGTCCATTTAACTCCTCACCACATCTATGCCCTTCCTACCCTCTTTGATGTGGCTTCTTTTCTACATTTAGTTGTAGAGAATCTGTTCTGCTTGTGTTTGGATCATTTTCTTAGTTATTTACAATGATGTGAGGTGTTACCTTGTTGTATTCATGGAACAAGATGAGCGTAGGGTCCTCCTACTCCACCATCTTTCTCAGAAGTCAGGTTGAATATAGAATTTTAAAATCAGAGTTTCACTCTGCTGACTTCTGACATTCCACATTTCCAAAAATAAATATAATGTCAACCAGACTTATATTACTTTGCTTCCTGGCAACTTTTGCAATATTTTTTTCTATTCTCTTTCATTAATATTCTAAAGCTTCACTATGAAACTCTTGGTATGTATTTACAAAAGTAATCCTGCCTCCTCTTTTCTCATGTTTACATACTTTATCGTTTTAAACATTTAAAAAGACTTCTTGAGGCACTCTTCAAATTGATCTTGTCTATTTCCTTTGGTGTAAATTCTTCTGTTTGCTGTGTCATTCACAATGCTTATCCTTTTAAGCATTTTTATGAGTGTAGTTTGTAAGGTCACATTCCACACATTTCTCCTATATTTGCTTTCATGGAAAATAATAGTCTGTTTCAAAGCTTCAGGTCAGGGTGCATTTTATGCTCAGGGAATATTCCTGCATGCATGATACATTTCCTGCCCTGCACATGCTGGTGACATGACACTACCCTTCATGTATGTGGGAAGATACTGGACACTAAGGTCATTGAAAACGGCTTAGTTCTCTAGCAACCTTGGGAGTTGTGCAAAGTTTTCCCAGTCTCTGTTCATGGCAGAGTGTGGGTCTGTAGCTATGAATGTGTGAGAAGTCCTGGTCACTGTCCCTGTACTTTCTGCTTGGATCTATGCCTAGCTCTAGAGTGCCAAGTGACTTTGGCCTCTGACAATACCAAATATTCCCTTTGGTTATTTTCTTGTAGGAAATGGTTCCCTTTCTCACTTTCATTAGCAGCTATGTGTTAATTGTGAAAATTTAAAAATCATTTCCACTTGGAGTGAGTGGAGGTTTTAGAATGTTTACCTTCATAAATATTAGATCTTAGCCTACAGGAAGCTGAGACTCTTTCCAGTCAATCTTGCGCTAGGGCCATTAAGGTGTACTATGAAAAAGAGGCAGAAAGAGGGACTTTTGTGCCTGAACACTTGAAGAAGTTTGGGAAGGCCAAAGGCAGGAAGAAATTAGGGAAAGGGGATGGAGACTGAGCACTGCAAGTTGCAGTAGGTACCATCATATAGTTGGTTCCATTATATGTCTGCATCCCCAAAAGTGCCAGGGCATATAACTAGAATAAGAACTGGTATGTGGAATGGATTTTGGTACCTTATTGCTGTGTCACCCTACAGAGTCAATTCAAATCCTGTGGCCTACGGGAAACTCTTCTAGATCCCCTTTCCATCTTGTGAACCAAGCTTTCTGTAGGCTGTGTATTACAATCTCCCTTGACTGGGACTATCAAAGAACTCACCTGGCAAACACCGAAGCTTTGTGTCATGGAATCAAGAGGTTGCAGAGTCTTTAACACCTCCCATGACAAATCATTCAGTTTGCTTATATTTAATACCCACTTCCCTGTTTGGTCCATGAGACCTCTGGAAATTTGGTGTATAGGGAAGGAGTTCCTCTCCTTATGTTTTGGGGCCAGACAAAGGTCATCCTGCATTGAGAAAGAGTGATGATTTTACCCCTGCTACCTTATCACTACCATCTGCCCTCCCCTCCACCTCTAGCTCACATTGTCTTTGTTCCTAGAAGTTTCCATCATATATTCAGGTGAGGCCACAGCTGCTCTCTAACAAGGTCTATTCCTATTTTCCAGAAATGCAGTTTCCAGAATTCACTTGTTCAGGATGCAGTCTCCTTGACTTAGCCAAGTTTCACTTTTTGGTCACCCTTTTGGTACCAATGCTTTACTGAACTCCACCATCACACTTGACTACTCTCCAGGTCTTTGCCCTGGTCTCTGGTATCCTGATTTACCACTTGGCTTTGGCCTTCTGAACTTCAAACCAAATGATTCCACTCAAGCTAAGAGTGGTGTTTGAACATGTCTTAGTTTTTTTTTTAGAAAAATGACCTTTTGGAGGAAAAGAAAGGGAAGATATTAAGGTAAATATTATTTTTTGACTTCTAATTATGTACCTAATTCTGCACTTGGTAATTTAGATGCATTGTCTTAATCCTTCCAACAAGTACTGGAATTAGATGTTATTAACCTTAAAAAAGATAACAAACACACTCCAATTTATTTAATTTCCAAACAAGTTGAAGTGATTGAGACCTCATAAATTAATAAGGACATCAAGATTTATTAATCAGATTATTAATCAAGGAGTACTCATGTCTACCCAGCAACTAATGACCTTTGTAAAGATGAAGTTGCAAATGCATTACATTTCAGCTGTATAGAAACTTCTCCCGGTATTCAAGAGCATATACAACAGTTTCTGTCTTAAACTGATTTTTAGGGGCGCCTGTGTGGCTCAGTCATTAAGCGTCTGCCTTCGGCTCAGGTCATGGTCCCAGGGTCCTGGGATCGAGCCCCACATCGGGCTCCCTGCTCGGCGGGAAGCCTGCTTCTCCCACTCCCACTCCCCCTGCTTGTGTTTCTACTCTCGCTATCTCTCTCTCTGTCAAATAAATAAATAAATAAATAATCTTTTAAAAAAAATAAAGAATAAACTGATTTTTAAATGATGATGTCTTATGTTTGGTATATCATTTGGCATCCTTTTTTTAAAATTTTATTTTATTATGTTATGTTAGTCACCGTACAATACATCATTAGTTTTTGATGTAGTGATCCACAATTCGTGGTTTTCGTATAACACCCAGTGCTCCATGCAGTACGTGCCCTCCTTAATACCCATCACATTTGGCATCTTTTTAAAGGTTAATTTGGAGTACAAAATTCTGAATAAAAAGATATAAAAACATGGTTGTACACAACAAAATATATGGGATGATTTTGGGTGATACATGACTTAGATCTCTCTCCATCCTTTACATTCATCAAATTCTTCACTATCTCTGTTTTCTTAAGATGGCTTAGAAGATGGAGGGGAACCTTTGGTTACCTCCTGTTGATGTTTTAGAGGGTGTTAGAATATGCAAAGAGACAGTCATGAGCAAAGTAAAGTCAATGGCTATTTCAGTGTGCTCTTTCAAGTATGTAATTAAGAACACACAAATCCTATGTGTGGAGACAATCAGTGCATGTACCAGGACTAAATTTATGCTAGGAGCCAAGACTTGCTTTCCACATAGAACGAAATTATTCATAAACCTTCATACATCTATAAAGAGAAGTGAGCACTCAGCCAGGAGAATGAGGGGGACGCATGTGCAAGTCCTGAGTAGCAACATCTATTCACACACAGGTCATGATGAAAAGGGAGCCTTTTTTCCTTCATTTATTTTCCTGGTACCTGACAGGGGCAGAGTTGCTGACCATATTTCTGTTACTCTTATTCAAGGAGGAAAACCATTGTAAATCCACAGAAAACATTGTTGTAAACACTGCAGAGAGAAGAATCGGTTCAATGCAATTTAGAGGATGAATTAAAAGGTTTTGCAATTGAGTGTGGAAACTCTGGGCCACTTCTTCAGTGGGTAAATTTTTAAGTTGTGTGAAGGTAGAAAAAGACTTCTTAAAAACCATTTTATTCATTAGAAACTTGAGAGCTTTTTCTTCTGTGCCTTATAGATCAATTTGTCCCAGAGTGGGGTAGGAGAGAGTTGCCATATGTTTATTTGAGTGAACTAACTGCAAGAACTCCAACATTTTTCTATATGCTTCTAAAATACACTGTTTTGTATCCTGAGCCTTGTCTAAACTATGTTAAATTAGCCTATTTAAAAGTTTTATGTCCCGAACTCAAATGTTTACTAGGAGCTCCTGACCTGGGGATACTTGCCTGGATATTTCTCTTTTCTGTCCTCTTGCCATTCTTACATCTTTTATTTCTGTATAGATTTGGAATTTAAAATTTTCAGTAAGGATGGGCACCTAAGGAATGACAATTTGTAAGAGATAGCCTCCGAAATAACCAATCTTATTTGTGCAAGGTTCACCGTCTATTCATCATATTCTTCTAATTGGTTATTGCTTTCTTTCAAATCATGTTTCTGTTAGATAGTGTTTCAATCTAGCTTCAGTGCCATCTGTCCAACGCTGTCCTGAATTAAGTGTTTCCAAGGGAGAACATCTATATGTTTAGATTTATGTGCATGCACTTTATGTATTCCTTTTAAAAAGTCATGAGGCATATAATTAAATCTTTTTTAAATCTTAATTACAGTGTTCTGATTATTGTCCATATATAATTTCTCCTATCAACTCTCTCCCATTTTGTGACAGTTCTGTACACTAGCTCACAGACTCACAACTAATTTCTCCCTGATGTTGGCATTTGTTTTTTCAGAATTTAAATTTACCAACAGTAATTAATAATTAATTAATTACAATAACTACTTTTCTAAATATCCAGAGTCTGCTAAGCCTATGTGGATGCAAAAGTAAACAAATTAAGCCCTCTCCCCACTGTGTGACCTTTTGTGTAACTGACCCAACTCTTAAAGGGAGTCAAGTTTTTTATCTGGGGTCCATGGATGAGTTTCAGAGGATATTCTGTGAATGCCCTAAAATTCACTGCAAATGCTTCCTATGTGATAGTATATATGGATTTTCATTTAGATTTCACCAAAAGAAGTTGTGTGGTATAGTGGATTGGTGTAGTATAGTGGGTTCTGGAGTAAGACTACCTGAATTTGCGTACCAACTCACTATATGGCTGTGTGGTTTTGAACAGGTTACTTAACCTCCCTCTGCTTTAATAGTCTCAAAATTGCAGAAATAATCTTATAGTGCTCCTGTGAGGGTTAAATGTGAGGATCTTATGGGCATGTAAAGGCCATACTACTGTGGCAGGCACTTACTAAAGATTACTAATTACCATTGTGTTCTCGAAAGAATTAGTAACCACCAAAGTGTTAAAAAGTCGCTGATTTAAGGCATTTTTAGAATGATACTTTAAAGAAAAATACCAGTTCCTGAGTGCGGAAGTCACACTCAAACTTAATTCTCATAGAAATATCCATTAGCAATACACAGAGATGCATATTCATAATGAGGCTGAAAGGCCTGTGAAATAGCTCTAAAAATGTGGAAGGCCAATTTGTGTTGCTCTTGAGTGGAAGAAAAAACATCTTCCTGGTCCTGGATTAGGCCCCAGATGAAACACTTTCTGTCAGCTCCTGACTACTGTGCCATCTAAGCTTGCCTTGAAGCCCTAAATAAACATGCAGGGTGATATCTTAAAAGTGCAAGTCTAGGGCGCCTGGGTGGCTCAGTTGGTTAAGCGACTGCCTTCAGCTCAGGTCATGATCCCAGGGTCCTGGGATCGAGTCCCGCATCGGGCTCCCTGCTCTGCGGGGAGCCTGCTTCTCCCTCTCCCACTCCCCCTGCTTGTGTTCCCTCTCTCGCTGTGTCTCTCTCTGTCAAATAAATAAATAAAATCTTTAAAAAAAAAAAAGTGCAAGTCTACATTTGTGGATGCTTTCTCAGCATTTTCTTTGTCAGCACGCAGAAGTCAAAAGTTACAAAAACAACGAGATTGTGCATCTTTTAATGAAAGTTAAAACAACAATATAAACATACACAAATTTACAGAGAAGGGATCAACTTTAATACATTTGGAGTAAAAGGTGTTTCTTATTTAAATATGGTATAAAAATAAATGCAAGAAACATTAACCGAGAATGTACAGACAACAAAGACATGAGCTTTTTTCTGACTGTGAACACATTGGTGAAATGAAACTTTCTGTGCTAATTTATTGTTTAATAAATGTGAAGCCATATGTATACTTATTGATATATGTTTTTTTTTACAATTCTTCCAGTTTTTGACTGAGTGAATTTTCAGTGAACTGTGTGTCTAGCAAAAGCTTTAAGAGAAAGAGAAAGAGGAAAAAAAAAAAGGTTTACTTCACTTGAACTTGTTAAAAAGGAAAAGACACAGATCCAGCTTAGTACAAGGAGAAAGTAAGCAGACAACATTTTGAAATGGAGGCATTGAGATGGTAGAGTCACTTGAAATGGCAGTGCCTTAATGTACACAAAGAGAGAACAATTCAGGTCCTTTGCTCATGCAACATCTTGGTCTAATGTCCTCTGCTCCAGGTAACAACAAAGAGCTACAAAGTATATGCAAAGACTCCAGTCTGCTTCCATGCTACAAGATGATCCTTTTAGTAAGACTGAACGAGGCTTGTTAACCTCTTTGACGTGAGAGATTTCCCCTGAGAAAAAATATAAAACACAGGAAAAAAAACAGTATGATCACTGAAAACCTGCTATGAGCAGCATTTATTTATTGCAGCTGATTTTTGTGCACGGGTCAAAACAAAACCCTTTAGGTACATCTTAGTTCAAACCTCCTCCCTCCACCAACACATCAAACAAAATGACTTGCCCCTCTTCCACCCTCCCACCCCTCTACCCACTTCCTCCCCACTGCAAACAGACTGATGGGTTCACAGCACAGATCAGCAAATAATAAAACATGTCCATAAACGTTTCATCAAGGCGTCGCAATGATGCAACACCTAGATTTGTAACTGGTTATAAACATGTTAAAAGAAACCTTAGTAAATTGCCCTGAAAGGTAGCAATGTGAATGCATTCTTGTTCAATTGCTGGAATTAGTGTCATGTTTATAAATATCTGGATATGCAGAGGATATGATTTAATTAAACAAAATTCATTTTTAAAGGTGTAATTGATAGAAACTCAAGATTGAGTCTGTCCCCTGTCCTATATGGTAATGGAGAAAAAGATGCCAATTATACATCTACAGATAAAAGTCTATTTGCTCCCTACTTCAAACCAGACATCTCCCTATCCTTTTCCACCTGGTTTCCTCCAACCCCAACCCCATAAAAATCCCATATATTCTGATTCCATATATTGTGCTAATACTTAGAGTACATATTCACTTTTTTGAAATCTTGAAATCCAACACTGTCCCTGTTAATACTAGTACTCTAGAGAGATAAAAAATGTTTGAAATTTCTGATCAGAGTTGCAGATTGTCAATTGGTGGTTTCTGTTTCATCTCTCATTTTATATGTTCTAGCAATAAAAATAAGGTGGTCCACTTATTTGAATGGAATTTGTCTTTTTCAGAGTATAAAATAATAAGGTAAGGTCAAAAGATTTTTTGAGAAATATAATACTTTAGTAATAAATTAGTCATAACAGTAGTCTTGATTTACTACCTACCTAATATGGATCAGAGTTTGATGAAAGGCAGTGTGGTGTTGGGAGAGAAATTATCACTCATGGCCATATTTTTGGAAAAGAGCAATATGTTTAAGAAATGATCAATAATTTCAAAATCAAGCTTTCTTTACACACTTCACAGTAACTGAAAAGAGCCCTGTGGCTGACATGGACACCAGCAATGGAAAATCAGGCATCATTTTCTTTTAATTGGGGAAAAGGGTTCAAAACTTAGCATCTAGCAACTAATAGTAGAAGATGCCTTCCCACTGGCTATGCTTTAGTCACTTTATGGAAGGAATAAAAAGAAAAGAAAAAGCCGTTTGTTAACAAGACACCCTACTTTACATTATATATTGGCCTTATAAACAAGGTATGTTTTGCTCCTTCTCGCCACCCTTTCTGTGCTTGTTTTCTCATCTATAAAATGGGGATAATCACAGTACCTACTTAAAAGCTTTTTCTGAAGAAGAATGAAACTAAATTGCTTAAAACTATTCTTGGAACATTCCATGTACTAAGTTTATGTTGGCTAGTATCTCATTATGTTATTACTATTATTGTTTTTATTGTTAAATGCTTTCTCATTAGGACACTGACACCCAAAGTCTATTCTGACTCTAAAAGGGCATAAAGTTGCTAATGAACTGGAATCTAAAATTATATTGCTTTTCCATCCCAAATCTGGGCAATAGATTGATCCAATAGTGTTGGAATCTAAAAGTTACCTTTCTATACTTGAAGACCACACTATTGCCTACATTTACTATTGTATTCATTTCTTGTGCTACTAATATAAGTGTGTACATGAATTTATATATATTTATTCTGAGGCTGAATAATGTATTTTTAAAAAGGGCTTACTGTTTCTAATGCCATATGTGGGATGGAGAAAATGCCATATTGGTTGAGGCGTAAGAGTGAATGCTTATATGGCAGAGGAGGGGAAGATGCTAATGTAAAATTATTACTGATAAAACTGCAGATTAGTGTGATTTGTTAAAAACTACTGGGAAGAAGAATGAAATAGTCACGTTGAAATAGAAAGTCATTTGAAACTCATATAATCATTTTTTATTTGGACTGTGAAAATTACTGTCGTCTTTGTAAATCTAATAAATATTAACATGGCTCTCTTTCTACAGATTTGTGAAACTTCCTTGACGCTATTAGTACTTGGCCTGGTATAGGTTTCATTAAAAAAGGGGTGAGGTACAAGGTTAGCTTGACAGGCTGTTGTCTTAGGAGATAAGTAAAAAATACTCATTCACAGAAATCCATAGAAAAGCACAGGCTTACAGTCAACTGGGGGATTTGTGATAATAGGAGAACAGATGAACAGAGATGGGACACAGTCACATGATGAAACATTTCGTGTGATATGGTCTTACCAAATATGTAATAAGGACATCTGTTATGTGCATTAAGAAAACTAAAAGGCAAATTTGGGTACAACTAACAGAAAAAAAAAAAAAAAAAAGGTTTACATGCCCCAGTCTGGGATCAAAGTAAATAGCCTGGGTGCCCAGTGAGTCATGTGAATTTGAAACTCTAGATCATTGGGATCTATCTGCAAAGGCTGTGAAAATCCTGCCTTTTTCACATACTGGGGAAAAACGGACTGGCACTATCCTAGTGCACAAGGAAATATGGTTGCTCACTCTACTGGAAAATCTTAAATTAAAAAGAATATTGATCTTTTCTTGTAGGTAGGAAAGGATGTATTTACACATCTGCTGTTTTATAAAACTCCTTTTTAGTGCCTCAGAGGCTGTATTGAATCAGCCCCCGCCAATTAACTTTTCATAACTGTTCCAAGTTGAAGAATCTGAGAAATTTTTACAGTTAAGTTCTAAAATCGTAATTCTGCAAACTTGTTTACAACTGAATTCCATATGAATAATGTTTATTTTTAACCAAATCCCTATATATGTGTTATGTCATTTATACCCTTTCTTGTCAGATTCCAAAGAAAAAGGATTATACTGGAAACAGCAATCCATAGAGAAAAACAAAGACAGGAACTCAGAACAAAACCAAACAAAAATTCAATATCCTATGAGATTTTGTAATAGATAGTTAATGAGCAAAAAGCTAAAAAAAGAAGCACATAATCAGTTTCAGGACAAAAATACAGCTCAGATTTTGCTGGCATCTAAGTGAATGTAGAACACTTACCTAATCTACAATATAGTTATCACATAAAATCATATACACAAGGAGAGTTTTCTGGTCCCTCACAGTAAAACTTCACCTCTTAAATGCTCCATAGAAATTTTGTTATAGTTAGGAAAATATCCGCCTCCTCCCCCCCAAAAAAGTCAGAACAAGCAACCTATGTGTTTGTTCTTAGCTCCTCTAAGGTAACTACCAATAGTTATAAATTTTACATGATTTTTAAAATCTTTCTTGTTCTTAAAGTAGTAACAGAAAGTTGACAATATGGAGCTGTGAGTCGGTAGAAATGGACAGGAAAGCCAGGCTCGTAGCTCCAATCTGAGAGCCTGGGGCACTAGGAAGATGGAGGCCACTCTCCATTCTCTTTTCCTACAGACACTAATCCATAAAGGGAGTGGAGAGAAGCCACAGTTGCTTGGGTGACTAAGCCACTTGTTTTATTACTGTTGTAAAAACACCCAGCAGTCTTTCTTGACCTATAGGACAACAAACAGACTGAGAAGAAATGAAGGGATAGGATGTTTAGAAGATAGCCATGAAAGAGTTTAAAGAGAAAAGTAGGGGGATTTTCAGCATCTTTTGGATTAAAAAAAATAGGTAACTTCTTAACTCTTGCATTCTCCTACAATTCCAATTTGTATGTTTCCTGTCGTTGCCTCCTTGTGTCTATTATGCATTTCTGTAGACTCAGAAGTACATTCTAGAATGTCTTGTAGGCTCCAGAGGCCATACATAGTGAAGGACTGAGAATAAGAAAGTGCAAGTCTTGCCAACTGAGTGTCTGTTGGTGTACGTGACCCAGTTGTCTGACCAGAGACCCAGCCCCACTGCTACATGGTAAGGAGCTGACTGCTTGATGATAATGTGATACAGCTGGACTAGAGACAGGGCATGCAACTAGAGACATAGAACTTAAGGATACTATCTGTTCTTTTACTCTCATGTTGAAAAATGCCCTGTTTCACTTACAAATACCATTGCATTTTCCTGGATTCCAAAATCCTTTATAATCTAGCTTTCCTGGCCTTTCAAACTGCCTTTCATCACCCCACAAAATGGTTCTTTGGCTGGCCTTTGCACCTGATATTCTATCAGTTTGGGTCACCTACCCATGGTGGTAGATACCTGTTCAGATTCTCCCCACTTTTCAAAGATGACCTTCTTATCTAAGTTCTTGCTAGAGCCTTCTAACTGCCCCCTAAACTCCTCTGGTGAGTCCCTCTCTGGACTGTCCTGCCCACAGAATCAGAACTAGCACATTTACAAGCCATCTGACTCATCAAGTCAACTGGCTTGGTGAAACAATCAACAGCTGTTAAACAACATTAACATTACAGAATCCCCCAATACATACTTGATTCTTTGCATGAGTTAAGCTCCTTGGCTGAAATTTTAAAAATAAGCTTCTAGAAACTAAGGTAATGAGACTCAAATGTCTTGGGTTAACTTTGGACTTAAGGGAGGAGAGACATAGTGGAGTGAGATATGGGGGACCCTGGTCACACCCTAAATAGTGACTAACTGACAGAATCTGGGCCTGTTTAACTCTTATTTTGGAAAGCTCTTCCCTGCTTGGAATGAAACCAATTCTCCTGGGTAAACTTGCAGATGAATTTACTGAACATGTGAATAATTTTAACAAAACTATGTAGAGTATCAGTTCCTAGAAAGTTATAGATCAGCTCAAATCGTTGAGAAGAAGAAAGGAAGGAAGGAGGGAAAGAAGGAAGAAAAAAAGGATTCTATAGCTAGTTTGGGAGCAGGTGTATATAATGTGGAGGACTGAAAAAATTCTATTATGTACTAAAAAGAGGGTTTATGAACACATTTACATTTAAGTATCTATTACTAGCTTCCTGTTTGGATTGAGAAAGAACGATTAGAGCCAAATAGTTTCATTTCCTCCGTTTAAAATATTTTCCTAAAATAAAAGTACCATATATCCATTAGAAAAATTGAGGAAAACATAGAAAAATATAAGGAATAAATAAACATTACTTGAATACACTTATTTACATACTAATATATCATTCGTTTTAAAAAAATGTTTTAATTTTATTTTTTTACAAAACTGAAATTATACTGTGCATAGTGTTGGCTTATTATGAGTAACACACATATTGAAGTGATTATATTTTGATCAATTATTCATGTTATATGTTTTTTCTAAAATAATGTTTTGTTCAAATTCATTGCATTAGTGGGTAAGGAGATCAATTTAGATAGATGCTACCAACATTATGAAAAAAATTAAATATTATAGAATAGCTTGGAATATATCAAAGTGCACCACACATAATAAGGGAATGTACTGTTTCTGAAATGTTATTTTGTCACACACACAAGCAGTTTATATAGTAATACAATAAATACATACACACACAAACACATGAACACGTATGCATTACTATGTCAAATGTGGTTGGCAATAAAAAAAAAGATGAAAGCCACTCCTCTAAAATCTAATTTTTAATAGCTGCATAATATTCCACCAGGTAGATCTACCTTAATGTATTTAAGAAATTGTAATAATGTACAATTGTTGTACATTAAGGTTGTGTTTTATATTTGGCAGTTATATGATACAATGAATATTCTTACATGCATGTAGGTTTTCTCAGGATTAAATTATTAGCAGTTGAATTACTGACTGAAAGTGCAAGAAGAATTTTGAAACTTTTGACACAGTCTGCAAAGTTTTGTTCAAAAATAGTGTTTAGCAATTCATATTCCTATTAACAGTGTATGACGTCACTGATTTACTTACCCCTTTTCTCACACTAGATATTATATTAAAACTAACCTATTCGGAGGAAAAAGTTATTTTGTTGCTTTTTAAATTATACTTGGCTATTAATGAAGATAGATTTTCTGTTTGTTCTCTCATGTATTTATTGACTATTTGCGTCTTTTTAAAACTGTTCAAATGCTTTGTTCATTTTTCTAATGGCATATTGTTCTTCTAATTATTCCCCATGTAAACTATGTCAGATCTTCGTCATGTACATGCTCACAGGTTTACCAGACCTGAGGACAGGAGGTTGCTGTAACGAAGGTTTGTGGAGTGAGACGTGTAGCGGTCTTTCATGGTACTTCTGTGGCCGAGACAGAGAAGAGTGAAGTTCATAACTAAACAAACAACTATCTTCAAGATGTGCTAGTTATTGGAGTAGTAGAAATCTGTCTTCTCTGTTTTTTTTTTTTTTAAGATTTTATTTATTTATTTGAGAGAGAGAGAGAGAGAGAGTGAGAGACAGCACAAGCAGGAGGGAGAGGGAGAAGCAGGCTCCCCACTGAGCAGGGAGCCTGATGTGGGGCTCAATCCCAGGACCCTGGGATCATGGCCTGAGCCAAAGGCAGCCACTTAACCTACTGAGCCACCCAGGTGCCCCTTCCTCTCTGTTATTTATGGCATTTTAATCAGTTATTTTCACCATTAAACTGATGTAGTTCTGATAAAATGTATGTATGATGCAAATTTGGTAACCTTGGTTAAAAGGCTGGTAATGAAGAAATACTCTAAAAACTTATGTAAAGCTATAACTCACAAGATAGAGTTTAATGAAAAGAAGGATAAAGAACCAAACTTAGATTAAAATAAATAAACAATAAACCAAAATTCTAGCAGCAAAAGACAAGATTGAGGAGATCTCATCTGAACTCATGAGAAAAAAATGTTGTTTTAAAGTTTAATCCCCAAATAACTACATTTTATTTAAAAAAATTAATTTTTTAAATTCCAGAATAATTAACATACAGTGTTATGTTAATCTCAGGTGTACAATAGAATGATTCAACAATTCTGTACATTACTCAGGGCTCATCATGATTAAGTGTACTCTTAATCCCCATCACCTATTTTACCCATCCCCCCACTCACCTCCCCTCTGGGAACCACCAGTTTATTGTCTATATTTAAGAGTCTGTTTTTTTAGTTTGTCTCTTCTTTCTTTCTTTCTTTTTTTTTTAATAAGGAGAGCATTTATGTGTCTAGGTTCTATTAGGCAAGGAAATAAACCATGAAAATGATGTAGTTCCTTCCTTCAAGGGGTTTATAGTTTCATTTTTAATTTTTTTCATTTTTTAAATTTAAATTCAATTAACATATAGTGTATTATTAGTTTCAGAGGGCGAGTACAGTGATTCATCAGTCTTATATAACACCCAGTGCTCATTACATCACGTGCCCTCCTTCATGTCCATCACCCAGTTACCCCATCAACTGACTACGTTTTGACATGGCTGCTGTGAGCTGGGGTGGGGGAACTGAGGCAATTTTCAGGCTGGTTTGTAAAAGTTACATGACATGTTCTTTCTTCCTCTTTCCTTTCCTATTGAAAGACAATATTCCGAATCTCTGCTGGTTGGGTTACATCTCGAGTATTGTGTTCAGTTATGTTTTGGAGGACTATCGACAGATTGGAGCAAATGTAGGAGGTAAGCAACTAAGATGATGAAAGAACAGGAGATTATTAAGTTAGAAAACATTAGACATACACTTTCCTGAAGCAAGCCTCTCTCAGATTTAATTTGACAGTAATTTTTAAGGCATCTTCACTTTATTGAGTCTTATTAGGTGTTCCACTTAGTTTTCATAGAAATGTCTTTTTTCTTTTCATACTCAAATTTCAGGCCCTAATATATTTAAATAATTTTTGTAATTACAATAATTCAGTTATGATAAACTGAACATGGGAACAAACACAATTGGCTCTTAACCCTATAATTCAACTGGTGGTTGCAAAACGATGTGGGCACAACTGGAGCGATGCCTCTCAGCTGTGACATTCGGTGTGCCCTTGGCATCTATCAGTGGAGAGAGGAGAGCATCGGTTGGTCTAGGGCAGTGGTTTTCAGAGCGTGGTCTCAAAGCCAGTAGGAACAGTACCACTTAAGAATTAGCTAAAAATGAAAATTCTTGGATCCTACCAGAAAACTACTAATCAAACCTCATGAGCAGCGAGATCTAGCAATCTGTCTTACCAGGTGTTTCTGCTGCAGTTAAATGTGAGAACCACTGATCTCTGATAAGGAGAGGTCAGGTAGGAATGCTTCTACCTGGATCACAGTTCTTAAACATTATTGTTCTGGTGTGTTTATAACAAATGCAAATGGGGGGAGCAAAAGAAGAGAGAGGGGGAGAGAAAATGACTGACTCAGTTTATCTGGGATGAAGTCATGGAATTTGTGTTTTCTAAGTCCCTGGTGATTTTGAGATATGGGATATGGGTAGTTGAACCACACAGACAAATAGTGAATTAGAGATTTTAACTAAAGGAAGTAAAAAGAACACTTGAGGGGAGTTGATGTAACCACACCTTCAAGTAATTTGATAGCTGTCTAGATCTAGATGAATGTTGGTTTTATTCTGTCCGGTTCTGGAGACTGAACTAGGGTCAATACATGGAAGTTAGAGAAAAGTAGATTATGGTGAAAATAGGAAATGAATTTCTAAAAGGTAGTGTGGACTGTTTGCACCACCTAAGGGTCCCACATCTGTGGAATTTCTGAGCCAGCAAATGCTAGATGCTTACTTGTCATTGAGTCCACAGAAGAGATTCACGCAATGGGCTAGAGACTGGACCTGGGGAACTGCAGCCTCTAAATTCCTTTTCAATTTGGATGCTCCAAAAAATTCATCTTTCTCAGTATCTCCCAAATTAATTTGAAGACAACTTAAGATAAAAACTTCCCAATAGCTTTTACTTTCTGGTATTAGAAATATGTTCCTTCTAGATATTAATAAGTATATTTCAAGTGAATAGTCTTGATAAGAGATGCTTGTTATTCCCCTTTGTAACTCAGCCATGTCTACTGGGTAATTTTTCTATTGCTGATGAAATAGATGGAAAAAGAATCCTTAATACCAAAGCAAATAAATTGAAATGGCTTGATAAATGAAAAAAATAATAGCGGAAATTTTCTTCTCCAGAAATAATAGTCAATGCAGTTTAGAAATGGTGTTTTAAATTTCCAATAACTACCACAAGATTATCTTAAAATTGGTATTTTCTGGTTGAAATTACAGGTATTTAGAGTTGTCCAATGTTTGCTCTTATTACTATTAGATCCTGGCCATTGAAAAACAACAATGAAAAAAAACAGCCATCAAAATGTGACACATAATGCAGAGGATATGGGATTTTGCCCAGTCTGGGCTTGCACTATGGTATCTGGCAAGTGCCTAAGAAAATGCAGCTGGGTGTCTGTAGAATTGAACATAATATATCTATATCTATAAACATGTATGCAATTTATATTACAATGTCTATCTGTTTTAAATTGCTTATTTTAGTTTTTTGCCTCTAAGCACTAGCAAAACGTATGGAAAAGTAAAAATCACACCCATGGCTGGTCATCAGCATAAAAATGGCTTTCTTTTCTGGAAAATTTTTCATAAAGGAATACTGACAAACACATAATGGTGGTATGTGTGGCTTTAGAATGGGTAAGTGAAAAGAATAAATAGATGATTTGGTGAAGATATAGGGCTGCCTAGTAGTGACATCATATCTAGAAATAACATATGAATCTGCTGTTGGTGGAAATTAAATTTAGACATCATAACAGGCCCAATCTTCATCAATTCAAGCTCCATTTGTATTTTCCTAGCTATGTAAAACAAGTTCATAGCAAGAATATGCAAACATATTGCCTTTAGATTATTGATCAAATTCTACTTAAATCTATGTAATTCTATTCATTTCTATTTAGCTCAATGAGGTAATTGAGATTGATACTGAGATTTGGTTGACTATCTGCAAGTACTTTGCCAAACATTGTAAGGCTGAGTACATAAGCACACAGAAACATTCCATATTCTCTTGCTTTACTCAGCTACAATTCTGTAACTTAATGTAAGATTCAGATTATATTTGAGTAATATTCCAAGTTTACATATCTTCAAATAAAATCAAAGTGATAATGTAAAATTATGTAATAACTATTATATAACTCTTACAATTTCTTTTTTAAAAGATTTTATTTATTTATTTGAGAGAGAGAGAGCGTGATTGTGGGGCAGGGGCAGAGGGAGATAGAGAGGGACAATCAGACTACCCATTGAGCAGTGAGCCCAATGTGGGGCTTGATCCCAGGACCTCAAGATCATGACCTGAGCCAAAGTTAGACGCTTCACCAACTGAGCCACCCAGGTGCCCTATAACTCTTACAATTTTTGTGACAGTTTGAAGTTCATTTTTCTACTATTAACTTTTCCAGCAAACTTGGTCCAAAAATGTTCTAGCATATATGTAGATTTACTGGTGCTAGAGGTTCTACTCTTCCACCTGTACTTCTTCTATTTTACTGGCCAAGTTCTTGTTATCATCAAATGTGGGATTCATACGGCAGCTGCTGATCCTGCAAACATGTCCTCCTGTCTCGAGGTTCTCCTAACTTGCTCTCTACCTGTATCTTCTGCAGAGATGAAGATGGCCCAGTGTGTGGATCCAGAATACAAGGTGTCTCCTTGATTACCTTCTTTTGTACTATGCTCCTCTAACTGGAGACCTCATGGCAGTCCTTGCCTGCAACACAGCTGCATTTGTTGGGTCCTCAGAACTCTTTCTGGTTCTACCTTTGTCCTCTCTCCTTCAGAGCCCATTGCCCCACCTATCCAGTAAGCAGGTCTCTTGCTTAGGCCTTAACTCTTTTCCCTGGCTACTCTGTGCTGCTTTAAGAGAAACTGTCATGATTTACATGAAGTAAGCTAGCAGGAAGCTAGTAGGAAGTTAGTTCTGTTCACTGAATAGTTAACTTTTCTGAGAATGAACCAACTTAGGTGCACAAGTTAATGGCATCCCAAAAGTAGTTATTTTTATTAATATCTTATCTGTTATGAACTGTAAGCTTCCTAATAGTAGTGGCTATGTCAGAATGGCTATGGTTATTATGCATGTATTCTAAGATAGGGAGCAAAGTATCTCACCCATAGTAGATGTTTAATAACTGTTTGTTGTTGTTGTTGGATAAAAGAATCCAATAGTGCTTGGATACATGAGTACTGTTGGGTTATAAACTTGTTACATAGAGCCTCCAGGGTGGTTTTCAGCTACACAGGAAGCTGGGGCCTTGTAACCACTGGTGTGAACTCAAGGCCTCCAGTACATTAAAACAGTACTTTGGGAAATGCTATTAAACTTCTGCCTCTGACATATGTACTAGCAACGGGGAAGCTTCCCACTGGGGACTTTCTACTCAGCAGCCTCAAAACATTCCTTAGGAACCTCCACGGTGGCATTGGATGCTCCCTGACCAAAAACCACTATACAATCCACAGTTTATGGAACTTGAGTGGCAATTTAAGAACCAATGATGCTACTAGGGGAAAATAAATATATGTTGTCCAAACGAAATAGGCTACATAGTCTGATACTTTTCAACACCAATCAATTAACATCATGATGCAGGGAACCTGAAATTGCTTTCTAAGCTAAGTTATCACCACAAATAGTTTCAGTAAAACAAGATGGATAGCCATATATGCCAACAACAAAATGATAAATGAGATGAGTTTCAAGTCTATAAGAGAAGAAAGAGGAGAAAATGGTTCATCCTTGAGTGGATTGATTTTATGTACTACTGGTAATATTTATGGTGGGGAAATCCAATGATCAGTTTATAAATTTATAAATTACATTTACCTAAGATGCTCTAGGAATTTTCTAACACAGATCTCCATGAACATACCTGTAATCGCAAGCAACAAAGTCTATGGAACTCAACCAGAAAAGAATATTCACGAAGTTCTCCTTAAGGTAAATTCAAAGGTGTACCTTCCTTCTCACAGTTCATAATCCTGTCATGATGGATGTTTATGTGAAGATGATCTGCTTCATTATGAGGGATGTTTATGTAAATCAAGGATCTCACTAACTCCATGGAGGTCTTACTATAATGCAACTTCATTAGTATAAACACAATCTAGAAAATGACCATTCTGAATACTCTAAGGTTTGTCTCTATTGTGGTAGAAATTGGTATTGAGGGAAATGAGAGTAAAGACAGGCTGTAGGATAGTCAAAACTTAATATATGTTAAATGAATGAATAATCTAGAACTAGTAAAACAGTACATAAAGACAATGATAAAAAATGTAGCAAATGAGTGGATCTTAGATTACTCGGTCAATTTTCCCTATTGGTATTACTCATGGTGAATAAAAATGAACAAGTGACAAGCGACAAGTTTATAAATTTTCTCTTTAGGTGCTTCAGGATCCAACAAAGCTTATCTACACTAATGTACCTGTAAACCCAAATAGCAAAATCTAGAGCCCTTGACCAGAAGTGCTATGGTTTAATCTTAAGCAGAGCCAATGTCCAGTCCAACTGGGGGTCCACATGAGTAGATACTGCTGACATTGCATTGTGTTACTCCTAGCATTGCCCCACAGCTGGTCTGGTATCTGTATTATTCATAGGGTTATACTGAAGTGACAGGGTGGTTTCAGTGTACAGTCCTGGTGGTTATTGGGGTATAGAGGGAATATTTTATGCTAGATTTCACATTTGATTAAAACCAAGTTAAAAATCATTTAACCAGGACTAAAAACAATTCATAGAGTCATTGACAGTATCTTAAAAATATAGTGAAAGACTCCCAGAAAGTGACTACAATTCTTCATAGATTGAGGACTTCATTATTGAGGGAGGCCTGTTATTATGTGTAACACAGTGTAGAAATTAGGAATACAAAGTCTGATTCCTGCCTTCTACAATAAGTTATTTTTTCCTCTAGTGTGTGCTCTTGTGTTAGGAAAAATATAAAGATAAGAGAGAAGGAAAAATAAATAAACCTCTTTTATAATTTTGCATTCCATTTAACCAAGCAATTTAAATTTTTATAATGAGAAAAAATATGTTTATCACACTTTGATCTATAACATAAATAAAGAAGGAACAATGTAAATGTCCATCAATAGAGGATTGGAAAATAAATTTCAAGTATATCCATTCAGTGGAATTTTGGGTAGTCAATAAGTAGAATTATGTCGAAGAGTATGAAATGACCTGGAAGATATTTATGATGCAATTTAAGAATATAAAACATGTTTCAAAAGCATATTTAAAGTATAACCCCATTGTATTTACATATAATATATATATATATGTTTGTGCAAACTGCTAATTAAAGCTACTCCTGGCTAGGACGGTTATAGATAAGGAAAACAAGGTTCAGCAATTTCTAAAAATTCATATGGCACAAAAGCGTAAGACTAGGTGTCAAACCTAAATATTAACATGTCAAGCTTTCAGGCCTGGGCTCTTTTTACCACATTTTGCTGCTTATGTAAAATCTACATGAGGTGTATTAACCAGCAGCTCCATAATGGGCTCAGATAAAGAATTTAATTAGATGTTTCGCTTTTGAGGAACCTTCATACTGTTTTCCAGAGTGGCTGCTCCAGTTTGCATTCCCACTAACAGTGTAAGAGGGTTCCCCTTCCTCCATATCCTTGCCTACATCTGTTGTTTCCTGTGTTAATTTTAGCCATTTTGACAGGTGTGAAGTGGCATCTCATCATCGTTTTGATTTGTATTTCCCTTATGATGAGTGATGTTGAGCATCTTTTCATGTGTCATTAGCTATCTGGATGTCTTCTTTGAAGAAGTGTCTCTTCATATGTTCTGCCCATTTCTTAACTGGATTATTTATTTTTTGAGAATTGAGTTTGGTAAGTTCTTTATAGATTTTGGATACTACCCTATGACCCAGCAATTGCACTACTAAGTATTTACCCAAAGGATACAAAAATACTGATAAACACCCCTATGTTTATAGCAGCATTATCAACAATAGCAAAATTAAGGAAAGAGCCCAAATATCCATTGACTGATGAATGGATAAAGACGATGGAATATTATTCAGCCATCAAAAAGAATGGAGTTTTGCCATTTGCAATGACATGGATGGAGCTCGAGTATATTATGCTAAGTGAAATAAGTCAGAGGAAGAAAAAAACTATATGATTTCATTCATATGTGGAATTTAAGAAACAAAACAGATGAACACAGGGGAAGGTAAAAAAAAAAGAAAAAGAAAGGGAAACAAACCATAAGAGACTCTTAACTATAGAGAACAAACTGAGGGTTGAGGGAGGGGAGGTGGGTAGGGGATGGGTACTAAAGAGGGCACTTGTGATGGGCACTGGGTGTTATATGTAAGTGATAAGTCACTAAATTCTACTTCTGAAACCAATATTACACTGTACAATAACTAACTAGAATTTAATTAAAATCTTGAAAAAAATAAATAAAAACTGAATTTGTATTTTTTAAAAAAGAATTTAATTAGATGTAACTGAAAAGAACATTCTAAAAGAACTACATATTATATCTTTCACACTTTTTAACACTCCAAGCAAGTTGTAGGATTTATATTTATAATTGTTCTTATTTATATGCATGCTAATCAATTATAGAGTTAAATAAAGATTTCATCCCAAAAGATCAAGTGATTTCAGAGCCAACTCAGTGCTTTTGTTAAAATTCTCTCACAGAGTTTCCACAGCTTCTGGTAGTCTGTGGCCATCTCCAGAACACACCTTCCAAGTCCAATGCACTAGCGCAAGTACCAGAGTCGTAGAGACAGGACACCAAGATGGTCATGATATCTTTTCTATTGATTCTTTTTTTTTTTTTTAAGATTTTATTTATCCATTTGCGAGAGAGAATGAGAGACAGAGAGCACGAGAGGGAGGAGGGTCAGACGGAGAAGCAGACTCCCCGCTGAGCAGGGAGCCCGATGCAGGACTCGATCCCGAGACTCCAAGATCATGACCTGAGCCGAAGGCAGTCGCTTAACCGACTGAGCCACCCAGGCGCCCCTCTATTGATTCTTTTATAGCTCTGCAGATACTGGGCTTCAATGAGAAAGGGTAAACTTTTTCCCCAAAAGAGGTTATATTAGGTGAGTTCCTGGGAGTTCAACATGAACACTCTCCATTTCTCATTTCTCCTTTTCTAGCCCAGACCTGGGCTGATTTAATTTCCCCTCCACACAAACTAAGGGGAGGAGCTGAGTAGTACAGCTCACATGTGGATTTATGAATTTGGGGTGAAGGCATGGACTATCAATCCTCCTACCCTGTTTTTCCTCTTATTTTCTGTCTGTTCTCCTTGAGGTTTGTGTGGCGGACAGATGCCATGAGACTAGTGGTTGGAGAAATGGTGTCAGATTTGGTGATGGTGATAGAGGAAGAAAACAGCTCTTAGAATTAGTGCAGCACATGAACTTTGTCAAAGAGAATGACATCAACTTAATAACATTTAAAGGCATGAGAGAACATAGTAAACCTTGAAAGACCTTGCCCTTGAGGTCTTATCTGATGGCAAGGAAAACAAAGTAATAAAAAAGTAAATCACAGGAAATGAGATGTCTTGAGACAACAGGGCAAGGTGAAGATATTTCACAAATATAAGTTATTCTTATCCCTCCAGTGCTGGGCATAATGAAAGGAAAATGAGTAATCAATAGAATAATGGATTTAAAGTCAGAAAACTTTGCTTCCAGTCCTGGCTCTAATACTAAACAACTGGGTGATACTGGTGAAGTAACCTCACCTCACTATTCCTTAATTTGCTCATTTTGTGAAAGGGTGGTGACACCTGCCTAGCCATCGCCCAAGACTGTCATGTATGTAAAGCAGCAACAACAAAACAAAACAAGCAAAAAGGAATGAGTGTCTTTGGAACACTGTAAAATGCCATACAACTCTTAACTGTTTATTATAATTATTCTCTAAGGTGCTGGCCAGAGTGTATTAGTCTCAGTAACCAATGGAAGTTTCAATGGTATTGGGAAGAACTGTCTAGCAAAACATTTTTGATTCTTGTGTGAAACTAAACAGCGATACCATTTTTATAAGTCAGGTTATGAAAATAACTGTGCTAGAACATGGAAATAAACTTCTACAAATAGACACTGACTGGAAATGGATTCAGACTCTAGAGGTATATATCTCTATATCTATCAGTCTATCATCTATCTATCTATCTATATCTATCATCTATAGATAGATAGATATCTCTAGAAGTATAGAGGTATATATCATCAGGTGGCAGGATTTATTTATCTTCTACCAGTTGGAAGAATATTAAGGAACAAGGTGATCAATGGAGAAAGAAAGAATTTGGGAACAAAATAAATTTTGGATCACTGTCAGCTCCTTTAATAGCTGTGTGATTCTGGGCAAATTATGCACCTCCTCTGACTTCAGTTTTCTCACTTATAAAATGAGTATAAGAATATAATAAAATGAGTATAATAATATTTAAGTTGCAAGGTCAGATTATATTGTTAGGTAACATAAAGTGCCTAGTGCAGAGCCCGGTCCAGTGGCAGGCACCCAATGAATATGAGCTATTACGATCTCACTTTGCCCAGTTCCTCTCATATTCTATATACTTGTTTACCTATATTTTCCCTATTCCATTTCTTTCTTGAATAGTCTGTCTTGTAGCCTCCCTGTATTTACCAGACTAAGCTGCACATAGACTCCTTTAAAATGTTTATTTAAACTCCATATTTCCTTCATTATGTCTACCTGGTCATAATAAAATCACTCATTCTTCATCTTGTGTTAGAATCACTTTATTGTTCCTGTAAAGATATGCTATTCAATTTATCGTGTGAATACTTAGGATGCCTCACACACCTGCTGACCCCAGAAGTAATCATAAACATGGAACAACATAGAACCACGGGAAAAAAATAAAAAAGAAATGAGAATAGAAGAGTTAAAGGGAACTTTAAATAGAAACGACCATCCTAAGATTTAATGTTGTATAATATATTCATTTTCATTTTTATATATAGACAATTTTCAGGATAGAAACTTACTTCTCATGACTAGTAAAATAAATATAATTGTTGGTACCCTATTGAGGAAATCAGAGAGCCTTTCTAACTTCCTTATTCCATTTCTTGAGAGTATGACAGAAACAAAATATTCAATGACAAATACTACTTTTTGTTTTCCTGGATGGAAAAAAGTAACCCTGAATAGCTGTGTCTGAAGATTATCTGTAACTTTTTAGTATGTTGTGTGCATATGCATGAATGTGACTCAACTTCTCTTTCTTCAGTAATTCCAGCCTTTTCTCCCCTTCTCTTTAAAAGGATGGTTGCCCTTCTTGTCCTAGTGAAATCCTCTATGTCCAGTTAAATGTAACTTTCTCTGGGAATTCTGACATTACCTATGGGCACTCCCTCCCCACCCCAACACCAAGTAGAAATAGTTTATCTTTCTCCTGTGTGTCACAACATCTTGTGTATATCATTAGGCTCCTTAGCAATTAAGGTCTCTACCTTCTACATACTCCTGAGACATAGCACAATGTCTGGAATATAGCGGTCATTTCCTGTATGAATTTTGACTGAAGGCAGTAGATAATTGAGCCTGTCTTCCCCTTATTTCCTATCGATCTTAAAGTTTGCAGTGTGTGACAATGTGGTGCTATTTTAAGAGTTGGGGAAGTTGGTCAGAATTGGGGATGGTGTTGGAGGAAAGACAACCATTTTGCTTCCCCTTTTCATCTTCCTTGTGTTGTTATTATTTTTAATTAGATCACAGAAATTTCCATTCCAATCTTTAGAAAAATATTCTGTCAGCATTGAGTTAGAAAAGGATGAATTTGGAATAATTCTTAAACATCGCACAGAGCACTGTGCAACAGCCTTTGTCTACTTTCTCCAGCAAAATCTTGAGGCTTTTTAAAAAAAGACATTGTCTTTATCTTTCCATGGTGACTTATGAGGCATGTTTAGGAAAATTTTATTTTAAAGGTCAGAGATTCCAATAGAGGCAGCCAAAATTTTGTGAAGTTTATAGAGTGATTAATTCCTGGAGTCCTTCATTTTCCAGCCCTTTAATTTGTGCAATCACATTGAATGTTCAAAGTATATACTGCTTTTTAAAGTCTTTCAAATACTCTCTGCCGGGTCACAACTGGCAATTCATAAATAGAGCTGATTAACATTCCCCACCACAAAGATCCTTGAAGGAAACTAAAAACAAAAACAGCATCTTTGTTGAATCCAATTTGCTTACATTTCAACACACATAACTCCACTTAACTGGCCATCACAGCAAAAGCCACAACACACACACACACACACAGAGCAGCATGGAGCTAACCACACAACTCAACAGACAATGCAGACAAACTTGAGTATAAACCAAGATTTTTCTACCTCTTTTCATAACAGGTTAGTGCTGGCCCTCAGTGTTGGTGTACAGTTTTTATGGCATGGGAAAATAGGGATGTTTCTGCCCTATAAAAATAAATGTGTTGAAGGCTTTAGTTTGAGCTCACACAACGTCAGAAAGTTCCAAAGGCACTGGCACAAAAAAAAAAAAAAAAAAAAAGAATCCCACAAACAAATATATCACCAAAATATCACCAAAACACATGGCAAGATACTAAGAAAACAGTGGTAGGAAAACTACTGGTTTCCTGGATGATTTATGCAACAGTTTTCAACACCTTCCTGAAAAATAAAGCATAAGAGAGGCATGCTGGTGGGTCTTTGGTGGGGCATATCTTGTCACCGACCACCATTCATACCAAGTCTTTGGCTTTAAACTGCTCATTAGGTCATTTTCTCCCTGCAGAAGTAGAAAGCACAGAACCCTTATTGTTCTTTATCTTTTAAGCTTTAGGAAGGACTAAGAGAAAGAGCATGTAGAAACGCATGCACTATCTTTAAGAAAGAAAGGGATACATGGAATAAAAATAAAAATACAAAAAATATCATTTCTTCATTTTATATGTCATAATATACACTTCTTTCCAAACCTTAGTTTGATACGTGTGGTTTTTCATGGATGACATCTTTACTCTAGAAAGAGTTGGGACAGAAAGATAAGCAGGAAGCACAAAGTTCTGAATTTGAATAAAGACAATACTTTCGTTGTTACATCAAAGGATGCAAGGTGAGATATGGGGTTAGAAATTGGGAAACTTTCTGAATTGGACTTAATGATCTGTAATTCCTCAAAAAAACAAAACTTACCACATTCTGTGCAAATTTCTCAAAAGATGTTCTGCGATCCATTGAGTGTTCCGACTTACATGAGTGGGGTGGGATGGGGCAAAGGGAACTAGGGAACATAAATAAAAGGAAAGCAAAGAAAACAGAGCGGAGAAAGACAGGATGATGAAATGACGCAACAGCAAATCCATGTTCTAAATCAAGGGACCAGGAAGGTAGGAGAGCTGCCAAAGAATTTGGACGCTAGACACAGGGCACAGGCTCTGTTTTTATTAGTACTTTTATTTTTAACACCAAAACTCTTCCTGTGCAAACAAAATGGTATGGTTTCAAGCAAAATAAAATGACACTAAAATGAAGTAGATATGTGAAGGTTTTATGCTGACACGTGTAAATCCTACATATTTGAAAATCTCGCGGAATATTTTCTGAATTTCCTCATAATGTTCTGTCAGGACTAGATTTCTATTGATTACATTGATTCTGTAGAGCACTTGTGCCCAACAGAACTTTCTGAAAAGACGTGAACTTCATTCTATGTTGTCCAATATTTCAGAAGCCTTAAGCTGTGGCCATTGAGCACTTGAACTCTGGCTAGAATTTTATGTACTTGTAACTAATTTAAATTTAAATGTAAACAACCCCATGTGGCTAGTGCAGCTGCACTGGGCACCTGCAAAGACAGTGTGTCTGCAAAGACGAGGTATCTGCAAAGACAGGGTATCTGCTTCCTGCAAAGACAGGGTATCTGCAGAGGCCATGGACTTTGGAACTCCCGTTAGCCTAGATGACAGTCATGAATCACACAAAATTACAATTTAATCTCAAAATTTCAAGAAGTTATGGACTATTTTAACATTAAAAAATAATGAATAGTGTTGATTTTTATATTCAGATTTTCCATACTCTGCTTTATTGTTTACACTAATTATAAACATTAATTGAATAATGAGGTCTATTGCAGCTCTTCCAAAATGTGTTTGGCTACCTTCTTAGGTGTGTAAAATTTATCCTAGGGGTACTAAGTAATCCAGGATAAATATCAAATTAAAATATTCTGAAGCAAACATTACTACCTTTTGACAACTCTCATTGAAAAATATGAGTCTATATTTAGTTATGGGGTATGTGGCCAAAAACACACTTGAGCTTACTGGAAAGAGAAAACCCCCTTCAAGTTTTTGACCTAATGATGTTCTTTCCTTTTCACTATTGTAATTTTTATTTCCTTAAACTAGACATACAGAAGACTAACATGAAACACGAAAACAGCTTCTAAAAAACGTTGTAAAGCATGAACATCTGCAGAAACAAACAAAACGAAAAAGAAAATAAGCAATCAACAAACAAAAACACCTTAAATGGCCCTTATAAAATGCAAAGGTTTGGGGAAGGTCTTGGAGTTTGTTCACTTACCATTTGTCCAATACCCTGGGCTCAGCAGAAGGAACTACTCCATATAATTACAACTGAGAACCAGATCGAAAAAGGTCACAAAGAACCAATACCTTTTTCTTCGCCTGTAGAAGCTCTTGATAGGCACTGGATCTTATAAAACGTGGGTATGAATCACTTTTCATCAATTTGTAAATGTGCTCCTAAAAAGAAATAATGGTTGAAGTGCTTCTTTATTATTTCTCAGGGAAAATCAAATACTGTGATAAGAATATAGAATATGGTCCAAAAACAAATCTGGAAGCAGCTAAAATTAATAATGATAAGGTTGATGAGAATACTTTGTGTTTACAGAACATCTAAATCTTCAAATTTATTATTTTATTCATGGGTCAATATTTGAACTGGTTTGAGAGCTACAGAGGAGGCAAATCACATCCAGTCCTTTAAAAAAATGGAATTCAGTTAATGGAATGTCATGAAGTGATTTCAAATCAAGTGGTTGATTTATATAGGTCATTTGAGAATATAAATCTGCTATCTCTTAAAATTATTCCAGGCCAAAAGTGAATGATATGAAGTCAAGATCAAGTAATCATCCTAGATACCTTTGGCATCTACATATACTTGGAGGATGCAGACTGCCCAGATGAATCATCTCTTCGGTGCAAATTATATGGAAAATTGTCATCCACATCCACTCTGGGCCAGAGCACAATTCCAAAAATAAGTTTTGTGATATATAATTGCTAAATCTCCCAATTTGTATGCTTTTTTAAAAAACTCCTTTAGTGACAGATTTGGTAAATATTTAATAATTTAATCCTAATCAGTCTGCTGCATTTTATCTTGATAATGAATATTGGTAGGCAAAGAAGTCAAGGAAAAAAAATGTATTCATCCAATTCACTGCTGGCCCAATCTAGAGTGATTCTACTCTGGCCCACTGCAGCTCAATGGAGCATAAATACTCCATCCTTTTAATCTAGTGAAATACCAGTTAGATGCAGAGAGTATCCTCGATGTCCCAATCTCTTTTTGTTTGCAGAGAATATATATTTTAAGAAATTATTCTGTTTCCCTGGTCTCAAATACACCTGCAATAATTGGAGTTACTCTTGCTCAATATCTAGCCCAAGGCTCATCTCCAAGAGTATGGTACATTAGGGACCCTATCAGAATATGTTGTTGGAAAAGTGGGGTGATGTCTTACTTGGGAGTCAAGCATTTTGGGATTCAGATCTTATTGTGCTCAAGACCTGCCACCTACAAACATATAAATTTAGGCTGATTTATCCATCTTTCTGAGTCTTGGTGTTCTAATCTGTAAAATAAGGTTGTTGTGAGGATTAAAGGGATGATATATGTTTAGCAAAGAAGGGGGGTATGCATAGTAAGTGCTCAGATCTACTTGAATATATGCCAGGCACACATCCAGTGCTTGCCTATATTAATTTAATCCTCACAAAACCTCAATGAGGTTGGGAACCATTATTATACCCATTATTATATCCGTATGTGTCTTTTCTTAAATAATGCTAGGAATTTCTATTACTATATTTTTGAAGATGAGGTTAAAACCCCAGCAAAAACTGGAGTTAAATATCTGAACTTAACTGAAAAAGAAGCCCAGGGTCAGGTGGTAATATTTTCCATAGAAAATTATGCCTTTTCATTTTATTGAAGACCTATTAAGCAAGAATATTTTTAATGCCACAGATAACAAAGAAATGTTCCTTTTAAGACTTTAGGAAGGTTATTCCAAACATTTTACACATTGTTGGCTCTAGAAAAATGCTTGAAATTTTATCTTGAACTGAAAGAAAGATAAATCAGCGAGAAGTAAGCAACAAGGCTAGAATTTCCATCCTGTTCTCTCTCATGTGTCTCTGTAATTATTTCCACATAGAAGACCATGGCAGAGCCAGAGAGAATGGGTATCTGGTTAGCTGTTTCAACCTGTGTTAGTTTTCTATACCATGGCTTGTTTCTTTAAACCAAAGCCAGGAGAAATGTACTTTCCACTGAAAATGCAAATAAGGAAGGGCGTGTGTGTGTCTTATTCTTCATCTTCTATATTTTATTTAGTAATGTGGTTATCTGAAAAACAAGATACTTTCTAGAACTAATATTCTTCTCTAGAAGAGGTTTGAAAAATTAAGAAGTATGCGTGTTCCGACTTAAAAGCCAATTTCAGCACATCATCAGGAAAACAATATCCTCTCATCTCAAGTTAATTTTTCTTCTTGAGCACAATTTTTTTAGAGAAAGTAGAAATTCAGATTGTGTCTAAGGAGGCAATTATGTCCAGTTTGAAAAAAAACACTAAGAAAATTAATATCTTAACATAAATTTGTCTTAGGAAATTAATATCTTAATATAAATTTCTTTTTTTTCTCTTCACAGATTAAAAAGTTAACTTGGAAAATTCATACATGCCTAAATCTATTATTTCATTGTATCATCAAAGAACTGGCTTGAGTGTGATGTAACTTTAAGCTACTTCAGTTTAGTTCTGACTAGTCACAATAATGAATAATTTAGGTGTCAGAATCAGAATCTCCACATTGGAAGACACCTTAAGATTTCAAATATGTGCTACTGAGGTGGGGTCATTAGATAAGTGTTTTCTCATATACTGGGTGACAAAGTAAAAATGAAGTAAAAGTGTTCAAATATTTCAACCATTCCCCTTCAAAAAATTTTCACATAAAAACTTTCAAATTTAGAAGACATTCCCAGATTCTAGAAACTGTTCATTTTAATGTGTCTCTGTTTTCTTTTAAGTCAGTTGGAGTTATTTTACATACGGTTACCTAAATTGAAAATATTAAGCCTAGCTGCCAATTAAATGAAAATAGAGCAAAACTATCTCAAATGCCAACTTCCCGGGACCACATTTGTGAGCTCCCATACTGTGAGGTCCACCCACATACCAACCTGAGCATCTTCAAATGTGTATCGTCCAGGCTCCTTCACATTCTGTGTGGTTTTGTCATAGCTCTTAGAATCCAAGTTAATGGCACTGGGGGCTCCTGGAGCCAGAAATTCTTGCCATATTTCCTGAACTCGGGAAGGGACTTCTCTAATAGGCCTTTTCTTCAGGTCCTCCACTGCTAGCCAGAATCTATGCAAAATGAGACACGCAGCAATAACTGTGATACCTCATAGTCTGTGAATTCTTACAATATTGACTGACCATACCATTCATGACAATACATAATAATGAGCTCCTTTTTTTCTGAGGGCTTCCAATATATGGCCTTTTTTTTTTATTAGTTATATTCAAAGATATCAAAGTTTTCAAAAGGAAATATTGGAAAACAATCTCTTTTAAGTGTTTGTTGTTGAAAGCAGATCTCCCAGAGCCCTGATTCTTTACACTTTAATTTTTAGTAGAGCAAAATAGCACTGCTAAAGAACCATTTATTAGAAAGGAAGAGGAGTTTGAAGGGAATTACAGTGAGTGACACAGAGCATCTGCTTGGGGGATAAAGTAGGGCATTATACTGTATGCTTTGGATCTTTTGTCCATTTGAGCAATGAGGGTTAGTACGGAGAGGATTTTCTGCTCTCATTTCATGCATGAAATGGGCAAATGGCCACAAGGACGATTTCCTGTACATATATGTAACAGTAGATTTACTGTTGTTTACTACATATATGTAACAGTAGATTTAGACAATGCCTTACAGATGAAACTACCATTACTGCTTTCAGAAGGGAAGGCTCAACACCATTTCCTCCAAAAACAAGAGATTTGGACACTGTGCAATTTTGTTTCTTAAAAAGATTTTATTTATTTATTTGACAGAGAGAGACACAGTGAGAGAGGAACAGAAGCAGGGGGAGTGGGAGAGGGAGAAGCTGACTCCCAGCAGAGCAGGGAGCCCGATGGAGAAATCGGGGCAGAGGATTTTCTGCTGACTCCCAGCAGAGCAGGGAGCCCTAGATGGAGAAATCGGGGCAAGTAACTAATTTTAGTCTATTTAATTCAGAGAGTTATGGAATGACAGAAGCAACAAGCTTTCACATGCCATTGTTTTAAAGGTTTAAATTTGCAGAGGCATTATAGCAATTCAGAAGCTCTGAAAAAACAAATATATACTGACTTACTTCTGAATATATAAATATATTTTATATACTTCTACAAAGAATATTTATACTGTAAGGAAAGAACACCAGAACATATTTTGGTTGATAAGAGCAAATAGCAAAGTCATTTCTTTAAATTTTGCTCTATGTTATATGTTTTGGTTAGAACTAGAAATAATGTTGAAAAGATGAATATGTATATCATTATAATTTAAAATGAAAAAAATACATGAAAAAGGAACTACTAGGTCTATGTTATCCACAACATGGACCATTATCTCTCTAATGGCAGATGTAGTCATGCATGAAATGGGCAAATGGCCACAAGGACGAAGGTCACTATAGGCTATAGAGTCTTAAGAGGTATATGACAAGCAGAACCTTCAAAATTACTAAGTTTTAACTTGGGCATTAATGAAAGGTCAGAAATAAGCAATAAAAGAGTTGAACTAGAGTTAGAATAGCAAATACTACTCAATCTAGTGAGTTTCCAGTTCCTAGAGATCATTTTCCTGTACATATATGTAACAGTAGATTTACTGTTGTTTACTACAT
>NC_058408.1:59825116-59974796 GCF_002201575.2 Neomonachus schauinslandi
AGTGGGAGAGGGAGAAGCTGACTCCCAGCAGAGCAGGGAGCCCGATGTGGGGCTTGATCCCAGGACCCCGGGATCATGACCTGAGCCGAAGGCAGACGCTTAACGACTGAGACACCCAGGCGCCCCTGGACACTGTGCAATTTAGGAATGCCATGTGCCATCTGAGGGAGCATAAATGTTGTAATCAATGCTCATTCAGGTTCATTCCAGCATGCTTTTAACACCTTAATCAAAAGAATTTTTCTGTCCTCAAAGAACTACTAGAGAAAAAGATACACCATTCAAATGGCTGCCTAATATTAGGAAGCCCAGGAGGGGCTCTTGAGGAATAGTGCAAATGACACAGTGTGGGAGTGCAGAGCAAGAAAGAGCCTTCTGCTGGGCAAGCACTGGGCTGGAAAAGGGAGTTCTAGGAAAGCTGTTATAGATGCAGTGATATCTTAATGAACTTGAAAGTACAGACAAATTAATAAAGGGTTGAGGAGGTATTAATAACAACATCTACTCTAATATGTAAGTGCAGGCACTGTTCTAAATGGTTTAGCTCTATTAACTCATGTAGTCCCTACAACTCTAGAGTATGTGCTATTATTTTCTCCATTTTCAAGAAAAGGCAACTGAGGATATGGAGATTAAGTAACTTATTTAAGGTTGCCCACTATGAGTGTCATAAGTTGGGTGAGTTTCATAGCTAGCATTTGCCCCTGGATAATTTGCAGAAGATGACATGCTTCATCTGACCACTCAGATGGCATTTGACCACTCCCTCAAATGTCTCCCTAAGAATATCATTGCCTTTCTTGTTCTTGACCTTACTGTAGGTGCTATAATAAGTTAGTAGAATGGAAAGGGTTCTGGTAAAATCCCACCCCCACTTAATATACAGTAGGTGGAATACGAATAAGTGTTTTAATGCCTTTGAGTCTTAAGTTCTTCATCAGTAAAATGGGATGATAATGTCTATCTCCATAGGTTTCCATTAGATTAAATAAGATAAATAATGTAAAAGGCACTTTTGAGTGCCTGACGTATTTTTAGACACTCAACAACAAAACTCATGTTACTATGTTTACTTAGTACTTATGCTATGCTACGTGCTTTACCTGAAAAAGGAATGAGCAAAAACACACCAGTGGATAGCAGAGGTTATATTTGAGAAAGAAGTAGTCATCAATAAGCAGTATTTCTTGACTTTTTTTCTGTGTTAATACTTGAAGAAAATGCTCATATGAGTGTCTCAGTGTGTAAAGAGCAGGTGCTTATAGGCAGCTGCTTGATAAGATGCACTGAGACTTATTTAAGCTCAATTAGCCCTACCAGCAAACTGGACTGTTCTGTTTCCCTTAATCTATTACACCAGATACCTAAGTGGAAGAAATGGGGCTCAGATTTGGGGAGCAATGGAATGTAGCCTGTATTGGTTTATAGAAAGCCGTGAATGCCAATTACTAGCCAATCTGACTTGGACAAGATGATTACCTTCCCCCAGACATATTTTGCTTATCTGAAAATGGGGCAAGAATGTTTACACTTCATTTTTGTTGTGATGATTAGGTGTGTGATAATCAGAAATAGTAAACACAAAATATAGCATGGCATACTTACAGCAGTAGTGGATATAACTATAATATAATGGACATATAAAATATGTCATATTTTTTATACGAAATGACTTAGCTCGAAAACTAGCATGGCATAGAATTATTGAGGTTAAGAAATGGTTAAGGTTTGAACCAAGGAATCAGCAGTCATTCAATTCATCCTTGAAACAGAGTTTGCACATACTCTTTCCTTTGCCCAAAGCTTCTTTCCTCTTCCTTTTAGTGGATGGGGAGGTGGAATTTTGGCCTGGTTATCTCTTGACATCCAGGTCATAGCCTAAAGCCATTTCCCCTGTGATGCCTTGCTGACCTCCAGCTCTGGGTTAACTATCTGTCTATACTTCTCCGATCTAAATAACCACCATTTTGTGCTGTGATCTCTTTTCTTCTCTGTATCCACCACTAGAATCATTTTTATTTGGTTAGGTGACCCTGGTGAGGCTTATTACTTGTTTATTTCTTCATCATGATACCAAGGATGTCAGCACTTATTTAAAAACTTAGAGAATTAGAGGAAATTCTACCTCCCCATCCTCTAAAAGGCTAAAAAATATTCTTTATCTCTGCTCTATTTTTTAATGCATTCTTATACTCAATAATTGATGATGTAAAAAAGAATCCTTAGCAACTGTAGATCTTGTAATAACCCTGTCAAAAAGGGTTTCCATAAACTTGAAAGAATAGGAAGCTACATCCCAACAATTCATGACAAGCACACATATATAATAACATTCCTCCAGGTTCCATCTGTGGTTATCTTGCTTAAACCATAGGACATCTGTCAAAGTTCTACATTATTTCTGAATGGTTTGGTATTGGTATCTGTTAAATCATCTGAAAAGAATGTGACAATGCCTGGAGCTGTATGTAGTGTTCCAATGAAAATAAATGAATGCTGAGACCTTTCTGTAAATGAATTTCACAGGACTGCATAAGTCATGGGAAAGTAAATTAGGGTATCATGTTTCAAAAGAATAATGAATGAAAGAGTTCATGGAAAAACATTTTTATGTAGTGGAAAGTTATCACTCACTTCAATGATCTTAAACAGAGTCACTAAAATCTATTGCAGTGTCTCACATTTAAAAATTCAATTTCCAGGTGCCTCTTAAGTTAGAAAAATTTCAAAAATATGTAAGGATGATGTTCACAACAGATGGGTGGAATGCACACCCCTTTTCTACTAACAGCTCAGTGTGGTATGGATCTCAACTGCCCTGAGGCTGCATTTAAATGTGCAAAGTGAATGAGCTGCCCCATAGTTTTGTTTCAAATTATTTTTCATAGGCACCCAAATCTCTTTTCCTAGACCTTACTTAGGAAGCAATATGCAAAGAAGACTAATATTGATAAATAATAATTTAACTGCATAAATATTATTGGCCATTCCTCATTTGCCAAACATTAGTCCAAGTATTACACTTCTTTACGGAGTCCATTTCAAATGCATCAAATTTATATACTTAAAAGATCAAGAGATAGTGTAAAAATAAACCATTATAAGGGATTGATAATCCTGGACAGGCTTTGCCTTTTTTTAGCTTTTTTCCCTCCATCAAGAGGCAGAAATTCAATGGGTTCATATCATCATCATGTTGGTTAGAGAGTAACTGATCTATTTAGTGCAAAATAACCAGACATATTACAGTAAGTCTCTCTGACATAGAATAAGATACAAACAGTGTGTCTTACCTTAAATTTTCTGAGCTGAATTCTGACTCTAGAAATTTAAGGAACTGTTCTCTCCCAACTGGGTCTTTCAGTGCTTCATCCATGCCAAAACCCCATCGTTTTACCCTCTGCTGGCTTGGTTCTTTGCTTTAGGAGATAAAACAAAGCCAAATATATTCCTTTCATTACCAATTCTATCTTCTGTGATTACATTTCCCTTCAGAATCATATATACTGGGGAAGTTCCCATCTTTAACATATCTTTCAGAAAAAAATATCTGTGACTGATGGTTTTGCATGAAATTATATTGAGGCATATGTTAGGCATTAACAGTGGTGTCTAATGTTTATTGAGCATTAGGTGCTTAATGCTCTAGATGGATTCTCTCTTTTAGATATTTTCCTGCAACTTTATGAGACAGGTACTGTTGTTCTCACTATATAGATGAAGAAATCAAGGCACAAAGAGAGTTATAACTTGCCAATGTCTGAGAGATAATAAGGGGCAATATTCTAGACATTTTGACCTCAAAGCTCATTTCTTAGCCACTATACAATGCAGTCTTGAGGTGGTATGTTGTACTGGGGGAAAATGCATTGGGAATCAAAAGGCCTCAATTCTGGTTATGAGTCTGCTGTTGATGAAATGTGTGACCTAATCCTAGCTGAGTCACAACATTCTGGGGCCCAAATTCCTCATCTATAAAATCTAGAACTTATGGATGAAGAGTTTGCACTTGTCAAACATTTAAGAACACTGGATGGGGGTAAAGGAAAGAAAAGATCCATAAACACAGTTTAGTGAAGTGCCACTAAGTACAAAATCCTCACTCTGTAAAGTAAGAGGCGCTGCTCTTTTCATGACTGTCAAGATCAGTGATCTAAGTCTTCCCTTCTCAGGAAGGAAACCAGGAAGTCTTAAATTGTGCTTTGGTTTTCTTAAGAAGTCAGTTCTCTTGTCAGATTCTCTTAGAGTGTTTATGGGAAGTTCATTTTGTTTTAAAATTGAATTTATAAAGGCATACTTGTATTGGGCTTAAATAAGTATGGATTTAGCATTCATTTTGCTTGAATACAGCAAAATGAATGCGGCCCTGTGGATTTTCAAAGAAGCTAAAGCAATGCACTAAATTTCAAGAACTGAAGATCTCAACTCTGAATAGTCTATTCTGAAACTCTTGTCCCTCTAATTTTGTGCCAGTCCTCCGGAAATGCAAATCTGAACACAAATGCAAGTATCTAAGGTTCAAAAACCACTACCTTGAACGAGCACTTTGTATCATGAGCTAATAGAGACACAGAGTAAAACTGACCTTACAATTATCAGCTATAGAATTCTTCCTATTTCAACTAAACCCTGAAATAAGTGAAATACTTGAAGAGAAGAGAAAATGTCATATACCTTGCTTCGAGTTCCCAGAAAGTAGTATCATCAGACAGCCATGGGTTAGAAGGGTCAGGTGGCACAAGAAACGGGTCATATTCTAAATATTGTTCCGTGTAACTTAACAGACTAGAGAGAAAAAACATTTTCATTTTCCTTAGTTTTTCTGGCTGAGGTTATACCCAGCCCAAAGTAAGGAATACAATATAAAAATGTCTGGCCAAGGAATTGCTTGCTTATAGAGAAAATCTAATGGCAGTTTTTATGTTTCAGTAACTTACAACTTGTGCATCCTGGAAGGTAAAGTGGCTAAGGAGTCCATGTCTACCCATGCCCAATCCTAGTGAGGCAACACCCTTCCATTCAAATGAAGCAAAATGGAAGGCATCAGTGTGTAAAAAGCAGTGCTAAAAGTCAGTTCCAATCTTTAGTCAACCAGTCCACCCACAGCTGAATTGATTTTAGCCAACTTGGAGAACGGGTTAAAAGGGAAATTTTGTCAAAAGTATTTACAGGAGTTAGGTAAAGGGCAAAGCATTAACATTTCTTAAAAAATCTGTATTCAAAAAAAGAAAGAAAAGAAAAAGAGAGGAGAGGAAAGAAGTTGGAGAGGTAGGATTTGACAATGCTCCAAAGTAAAGAACACACGTGCCATTAATAACAGATTTAAATGAAGAAATGAAAATATCTAAAATCTGTGTTTAATTCAAATTCTGAAGTCATGCAGTAACTGAAAAGTGTGAATGTTAAGATGAATTTAGAGAGAGGCCCTAAGTTGCCAAAAAGTAACTTGATAAATTGAAAGCTTCATTTCTCTCAACAGGAGTGAAAAATTCAACTCCTTGGAATTGTCTTCTATATCTGATTCTGGTTGCACAGGATTGGATCTCTACAGATTGAAGATAGTAATGATCATTCTGTCATTTAAACTATAACAGAAGAGTTCTTTGGAAGTTTTCTATGTGCAAAATGGAAAAACAAAATAACATTTCTTACAGGATTCCATTTTTAGTGCATTTGACTGTCACATGAATATTTTTTATTTATAGGGGCATCTTGAAATACTTACCTATCAGCAACTTTTGACATTTTTAACCGATGTCTATCTAACTGTATTTGCCAATATTTAATCTGAAAAGAGTTAAAGAAGTAGTTAAATAAGTAGTGACATTCTCATAATTTTCAACTCTAAATTCTGATAGACTGGGCAATTCTAAATAAGAATATGTTCTAAGTAAAATTTCAAAAGTCTGAAAAATCAAATGAGACGGCTCTGAAAATTAAAGTGTTTGAATATAAACATAGCCAATATCACTTTAGAACAGCAATGAATTTGAACATTCTGCATGCTTTAACAAAATGTAACTTTATTTTTAAAATGTTCTAGAGATTGCAAACATTTATTCATAGTGAATAACCAAATCAGAATCACCCCCCCAATATTAAATTCAGAAAATAAATGTATGTGTTATTTGTACTATAATTTCAAAGTAAATCCTACTTCCTAGTACTAGCCCAAGAAAGCATCAATGATACGTGTTTTGGGAATAATTTTATCAACATTTCAGGACAAACACATGGACCTAATAATATATGGAAAACTTTAAAACTCTCTAAATTACTTTCCATTCACTGTGATTATAAATATACTAGAAAAAGTATTATTACACTATTGATAAACCATATCACAATAACATATTAGGGGAAAAGAATAAAAAGGGGGGAAAAGCCCCATGACCAAGCTAATCAAGAGATTTCACTATTATTTGATATAAGAGACACCGGTGTTTGCTTTGAAATATTGCTTGGAGGCAAAACTATTGATCAATTAGTGAAACAATACATGACGTATACCGTAACTCTACACCAGTGTTAATGAGGGAGAACTTCGAGAGGCTTATAGAGAGCAGTACCAGGAGAATAAGAAAAAGCACTCTGTGAAGATCATGTCAGAAGACTGGATACATAAAACACGTGACTCAACGTCACCAGCTTCTTGTCTTCTCCTTCTTCAAGAAGAGCTCCAGAGTACGAAATAACTCTTGAAATGGAGGCACCTAAACAGCAGTGTACATCCTTTTTAAAAATTGGTTAGAGGATACAGGATTTGGGGAATTAAAGAGTGAAGAGATTTGGAAACCATCTGCATATAGTGATATATTTCCAGGTGACTACATATCTTAAAATTAAATGATTTCACTACCTTTTAACTGCAACTCTTCTCTATGAAACAGTCAACCATACAAATAACCTTCTAAAAAACCCTCCCATTAACATTCACATGTAGTCTTCATAGCTACTATTCTGTAAACCGTCAGCAGGTCATGTTATAGACTGACCCACCTGTTGTTGTAACTCATCTTCTGTTGGAGGTTTCGTTTCTGGTGTGGGTGTGTGGGTAGGACTGTGACTTCTAATGTCATTTTGTAAACCATAGACAGACTATATTAAAGTAAAAAAGAAATATATTAGGACAAAATACCATTTATAGTCACAGACTTTCTAAAAGGTAATTTTGTGTTATATATTCAGCAAGGTAACTCAAAGTTTTGCTACATATTTGATGAAGCTTCTTATTAAAATTCGGAGGCACTGCTATCATAAATATCATATGAATATAAAATAAAAGCACAGTTCTTTGAAAAAATATGTGGTTAGATTATTAACTTTGACAGAATAATTGATTATATGGAAAGAACATGGTAAGTCTGATAATAAAATTTGGGGGTGGACTGAGAGTACTAAGTTGGGGAACAACAACACTATATAACATTTAATAAGTGTTGATTTCAGAATAAAACAGGGGTGGATATAGAATAGAATAAAAATTTAATAAGCCAAAAGAAAATGAAAATAATTTGAGTTTTACAGAATGGAATACTGAGGAGAGAGACGAGGTTAACAATTCTATTATTGACTTAGTCCGGCTAGTGTGATCAAAGACACCCCAGAGTGCTCCAACTTTCCCATCTCAGCATTTGGTTGTTTACCTCACCGTACTGGCCTTGCCATTCAGTGGCCATTGGGTGCCTTTTGCAAACATCAGTGATCCCAAAGTTTTCACTTTGGAATTCTTGATGCCCCAGTGCTTCTTTTTTATTTTGTCAAAAGGTCAAACCTACTACTTAGGAATATTCTTTTTTGAGAAAGACCTATTATGGGGGGGGCTGGTTGGCTCAGTCTGGTAAGTGTCTGCCTTCAGCTCAGGTCATAATCCCAGGTCCTGGAATTGAGCTCTGAGCCCCGAGTTAGACTCCCTGCTCAGCAGCAAGTCTGCTTCTCCCTCTGCCCCTCCCCCTGCTCATTCTCTCCTTCTTTCTCCCTCTCTCTCTCTCAAATAAATAAAATCTTAAAAAAGAAAAGACCTATTGCTTAGTAAGTACAAATGAAGATCTGGAGACCTTAAAAAGACAAAAAAATCTTCAACTGAGGGTGAGACATCTCACATGTCAACCCAAGGGAGAAGCCAAATAACTTTTTTTTTAATATCAAAGAATTATTATTATTATTTTTTTTTAGTATTTTATTTATTTATTTGACAGAGAAAGACACAGCGAGAGAGGGAACACAAGCAGGGGGAGTGGGAGAGGGAGAAGCAGACTCCCTGCCGAGCAGGGAGCCCGATGCAGGACTCGATCCAGGGACTCCAGGATCATGACCTGAGCCGAAGGCAGTCGCTTAACCAACTGAGCCACCCAGGCGCCCAAAGAATTATTATTTTAAAATAAAGGATTTAATATGAGATATGGAGCACTGTTTCTTTGGACATGAGGATGAAAGGTAAGGACATAATAAAACTTCATGAGCCCACAAAATTAAAGTTACCAGATAGTTTTGGAAGAAACTCTTAAAATCAGAAGAGGGTAGGATCCAGATGCTTAACTGAGCCAATTTTCAGGCTCATCACCAACCTCACCAGTATCTCTAAATTCAAATGTGTTTTATTCTGAACCTGTTTTCACTCAGACTCTATCTTTTCTTAATGTTTACCTGTTGGTTTTATACCTGGACCCTCTGGATGGACTTGGTTTTTCCCTTGTAATTCCCCATTACTTTGCTCTTAGGCTTTCTTCAGTAGATTTTGACTTGGCTTTAACTTACCTGAATCATCCATTTTAGACTATCTTTGTTAAGTCTTTCAATCTGCCCTCTCTTGACCTCACCTCAACCTCTGGGAACTCAGGTTCTATCACCAGGCAACAATTTCAACCCAACGAGCAGCACATATGCTGTGAATTAATTATTAATAGGACTGAACCGAATGGCTTAAATTTTCTCTGTTCTTTCTTTCATTTAATCATTCAACATCTACTGAACACCTACTATATGCTGGATATAATGCTGAGCATTAGGGATATAGAAGTAAACAAAGATAGATACGTTTTCTCCTCCACTGGAACTCACAACTTAGTGGAGGGAAGCATGTTACACAAATAATCACACAAATAAACACATGATTAAAACTGTGATAAGTGTTATGAAAGAAGATAATAACAGGAGCATAGGGCCTGAAGTACAAGGAGACTTAATTTCCACCAAAGAAACAGAAAAGGCCTATGTGAACTACTAACAGTCATATCTGAACTTTGAACTCTGAAGTAACTGGTGAGGTTGATTTTTAAAAATTAGGCAAGTGAAAGATCACCAATTATTCAATAATCATAGACATTTTCCAATGTCTACAATTTTTCAGTTGTACTACATTAATTTATGATAAAGAAAATAAAAAGACTCTAAGGCTTGAACACTGCATTCTTGTTTACCTTAGTTTAATTACTTAAAGTCCTTAATAAGAATCTATACTCAAGTAAATAATGCTTATAAGGTAAGAAAGCTGTTTTTTTTTTTTATGTTATGTTAATCACCATACATTACATCATTAGTTTTTGATGAAAACTGACTGTTTTAACAGTAAGTTTTTTGGTTAAGATTAAAAATAATTAAAAAGACTGCTAGAAAAATACTGCATTTTATGGTGTCATGGAAGTACACTGATCTATAAACTATCTTCTGCCTCCTCATTTCTATGATTGTTTCCATATGCATGCATAGCACATAGGCTCAGGAAGTTCCATTAAGAACCAAATCCCTGGGAGGTGGTGTTTAAAGCAGCCCTCCAGCAGCCTTGCTACCAGCTCTGGGCTCTGAGGTTACTATGGAGTTTCCGTTTCATGCAGGTAAACATCAGGAGTTCTCTCTTTCATCAGTCAGAATGGCTTTCATTTTCTGGGGACCAGTGATAGCTTTTAACTTTGATTCTTGGCTACAGTGAAAATGGCCATGAATAATGAAGTTTTATGTACAGGGCTTATTTTAGGGACAAAGGAGGTAGGAAATTGATCCTATTTTGGCAGACAAGTTCTGAGGATCATTTGAAATGTAAAAGGTTTTCATTTTTTTTTAGAAAAAGGAACTATATTAAAATATTGGCCTAGAGTGGGTGGAGTAGAGCTAGCAACAGGTAGGGCTGGAGAGGAAGGGACATGAAATTGTCTCAATGGGGGGAAATAAAATTAACCAATTGGGATCCATTTTGAGTCGTTAGCAAAGCTAGTTACCAATCAAGATGCTTTGACTTGATGAATATACCCATTTATTTAAATCCAGGGTGCCTGAACAAGCTTTTTTCACATAGGGTACCATCCAAATGAATACTGGGTAAGTTATTCATAAAATGAAACAGATCTGACTTTCTACATAAACCCATTCATATGTGATTTCCCTTCACACCTTAGAAGAAGTCTAAGAAAATGCTCTCCTACTTTTATCTTTGGCAGGCGGTGGGGAGGGGGGGTGCTTTAAAACAGAAAGTAAAGAGTACAGGAAGCTTTTATGCCTTTCTATGTGGAGTGAAATCTCTGGGGTTTTTCTAACTGATGGTGGAGGGAGGGGATCTTTCTCTTTCTTCTGGATTGTTCAGCTCGACCAGACAATGGATTGGGACCACATCTGCTGGTGTGTGGAGGAAACCAGTGCACAAAGAGGGCAGAGAAAAGAGGGCATGGGAGAGTGAGCGAGAACCCTGATGAGTCCCTGGGTCCGTCACCCCTGGGGGCTAACTCTGCCCTGCCAACTCCCAAGGGTTTAGACTATTCCCTGCTTTTTGCTATTTTGAGCAGAATGTTTGTTGCCTGCCACTTGACTGTACTTCTTACTTAAAAGCCTTTTGTGTTACCCTAAGGTATGAGTAGTTTCTTCTGTTAAAATTAAAATTCCACATTATGCATATACAAGTGAGGAAATGCCAATTTTTTCTGTATAAACAGTTTTATGTATAAACAGCCACTGCATTAAAAGCAGGAAAACTAGACATTTAATCATGAATTTCCTAACTGTTCCTCTAGAATGTGCACATTAGCTATTACCTAAAATATGAAGTGTCTTAATGCCTAAATGAAGATGACAGAAAAAAGAAAAGTAACGAGACAAGAATCATCTTACTTTTGTTTTGAAATATGGGTCCTGAAGTTATAGGAAGCAGTTCAACATGTGGGGTTAGTCATGTACATACAAATGTTTTTTTCATTTTCCTCAGGTTTTGTGTTGTCCTAGGGCCCATCTAGCTATTGTCATATAGAAGGATTCATCCTGTGATGGTTAATTTTATGTGTCAAGCTGACTGGGCCACAGTGCTCAGATATTTGATCAAACATTATTCTGGATATTTCTTTGAGGATGTTTTTGAATGAGATTAAAATGTAAATCAGCAGACTTTGAATAAAGCCAATGGCCCTCCATAATGTGGGTGGGCCTCATTCAATCAGCTGAAAGCCTGGACAGAACACAAAGATTTCCTCCAAGCAAGTGGGAATTCTGTCAGCAGATGGCATTTCTTCCCTGGGACTCTAGCCACTGGCCTACCTCGTCAGGTTTGGGGCTTGGCAAACCTCTACAGCTGCATGAGACAATTTCTTAAAATAAATCTTTCTCTCTCGCTCTCCCTCGCTCTGTCTCCGTCTTTCTCTCCTGCACCCTTTGGGGAACCCTGACTGATACACAGCCTGACCTATTATAATTAAAGTTTTAGAAACAGACTGAAGAAAATCAGGTACACAGTGGCCCTTAAAATTTGCCTAGATTAGGCAGGTTTCTTTCTGGCTATGCTACATTACGATTCCTTCATAGAAATGTAAGGAAATACATTCCACCTACTTCTTTGTATTTTAGTAAAGATAGATTTATAAACTGACTGATCCTAAATACTTAAAAATATCTCCAATCAGATGTTCTTCTAAGCCTTCTCTTCATATGTTTGATAAACACTCCAATCCTTGATATTCTTTAGGTACATGTAATGGATTACTGCTTTAAGGATTTACTGGGTCCCTTATTCTTGTTATGATATATCATCATGAGAAATATTATTACAGCTGACTGCCAAAGAAATGAACAGCAGTTCTCTTTGCTAAGGGTAGCATCTGTTTGCAAAAATGAATTACAATCCAGGGGTTCCACTTTCTTACCAGCAGAACTTTAAAATAGAGGGTGGTCACACCATTAAGACAATGAGCAAAGGACATAGTCGGATTAGCTGTGGAAGGCAAAGACAGTTTCTAAGGTGATAGGCTGGCCTCTGCCATTTCTGTCTAAGGCTTGCAATCCCACAGAATTACCCCCTCCACAAGGACAGAACTGTGAAAACTTCAGAGGGTGGTGGGACAGTTTGTTGTTCGCCATGTATTTTTTGTAATAAAATGGTGTGGTGATTTAGAATGCCAAATCATTCAAATTCCCTTGATAACATGTTATGCACTGAGTTGCATCCCTCTGAAATTCATGTTGGAATCCTAATCTCCAATGTGACTATATATGGAGATGGTGTCTATGAGGAGGTAATCAAGGTTAAAGGAAGTCATTGAGTAGGATCCTAATCCCATGGAGCTGGTGTCCTTACAAGAGGGACAGACACCCGAGCTCTATCTCTGCCATGTGAGGACACAGCAAGAAGGCAGCTGTCTACAAGCCAGGAAGAGAGCTCTCACCAAAAACCCAACTTGATTTGGGACTTCTAGTCTCCAGAACTGTGCATAAATGAATTTCCATTATGTAAGCCACCCAGGTTGTGGCATTTTGTTATGGTTGCTTGAGCAGACTAATACATACCACTTAACACAATTACATGGTTATAGATGTATAGACATTTGTCTGCTTCTTCACTGTGTGCACTCTCATTAGACCATGAGCTGTGGGAACAAGGTCATGCCTGCCCCATTTACCATCCAATATCTAAAAAGCAGTACATACCTGGCATAAAGTAGAGACTTGTTAAATCTGACTGAATGGGTCATTCCAGTTACTAACCAAATATGAGCTAATGTAGCAGTGGTCATAATTCTATAAGACAAATCAGTATGTGACTTAGAGTCCTATAACTTTCTATGTAAAATAACATGATTTGTGAAGATTCTAGCAAATTCAACACTTCTGACTCTGAGATGCTATATATATATATTTGATGTGTGTATATATATATCAAAAAGTGAAAAAAAAAATCAGCATTCTCCAATTGTTGAAGACAAAGGCATACATGCTACTTGCTGTAGCATTCTTCAGAATTTTTGTTTTTCTCTGGTAATTTCAGGCTATGGAGCTCTGCAGTTAGGCCCTGCAGTTCTATCATTATCGATTCACAGGAAATTAGACCACAACTGAGACAGTTAGAGCTCAGTGATTCCAGCTCTATAGCATTTCACCTTGCTAGGCCTGGTATTTTCCCATCATTAAGTGAGGGCTGATAGTATGTGAAGCACAGCATTACCAATTAATGCTTTTCAAGTTTTCAAAAAGCACAATGCCATGTGTAGAGCTGGTAAGACATCAATACCATGTAGCTTTAAGAACACAGTGTAAATGATGGCTTTCTTATCTTTAAGTCCTATCTGTCCATCCATATGCTTTCTCTTCTGAGTCAGAGCATATCTCAGTTGGTGTCTGTTGGGAAAGCTTGACACAAAGTAAGGTATTATGAAAAGTAATTCTTCAAAATTCAGAAGTAGTGATGGGTGGCTGAATGTGCTTTTTGGAGAGATGATTGCAGCTCTGAATGCTGTTCCACAGCACAAAACCAGTCCCCAGTGCCCTGAGGCTGTGCTGTGCGTAGAGGAGGAAAGGAACTGCGTGAGGCCAGTCACAGGAGAGCAGGGCCAACAAGCCTGGTTTGGTCTGGCTTTGCCTCTTTCTCTCAGAGAGCTCCTAGGGGCAAAAGCTCTGGAGCACTGCACCTGAGTGGGTTTTGTGGCACTTTTCCTATGACTTCTTTATCCTGACATCAAGGTAAACTGCCTTAAAAGAAAGAAAAGGTACTTGGATCATATTGGGGCCTCATGATGTTTATATTTCTAAGGATGGAAGAAAAAGACAACAAGAAATAAGACTACAAAAAAAAAAATGATTAGTGCCTATTGGAAAACCCTAATTCTACATAAGGAAAAAGCCATGAAAAGGAAGGTCTTGAGCTTTGTGGAATGCTTTAATCCAGTGGTGCCAACCTTGGTCTGTGTCCTCAGCTCAGAAATTCTTACGTGCATCAAGTGTTTTTCATGGAATGAATAAAAATGCTTTCTGTGTGTATGTGCTACTTTAAAAAATATGGAGGTACTATTGCTGTGTATTTTCAAGAGATTATTTAAAATGTCACTGAATTCTGGATAGCTTTTTGTTTGTTATGTATTCTCTCACATAACAGACACTAAACAAACATACAACCATTATCTTATGGTTGTGTCACAAAATTCTGGTGTTAAAAGGGGATCCTCATACAAACTCTGTAGTTATATGTCTTTATGACGTCCCTTTTCCCTTCATAATTTTCTCTAAAAATGCCCTTCTCTCATCAATATCACTTTTTCTCAGATAATCTCCACCTGTGTTTCCTCATCCCATGGGCTCTGAAAGAGACGCCTTTCTCTGCTGATGATCCTTCCTTTCGATGGAGAGAGGAGGTGCCCTCAGCATCCTTGCCCCCCATCACAGCCCCCTGCATGCCCTGGGACCTGTGTGTGCTGGAGAACCATGATAGGAGTACTTCCTCAGGACAGATGGACTGACAGAAGACCAGGGTTTGAGCTGCCAGATTTTCTTCTAGCCAAGAACAAGGAAAAGCAAGGAAGTTGCTAGAAGATACTCCAGGAAGTGGGCAAAAGGTTTTTGACTGATGTCCTCCAAACAGTCCAACTCATACCAAGATCAGCACAGCAAACATGGATATTACCTTCCGTGTTTTGTGTGGGTTTCTCATTCTGGATGACTTCTTAATGTCCACTTCAGTGGTATTTACACAACCAGGCTGAAAATGGAAAACAGAGAGACAAAGGAATCTTTGAGGGTGAAGTTTTTGATCCATGCATTAATGACTTGCCTTCCAGGTCCCTGGCAACTCTTTCTAAATGGCCACAGAGCCTCTCAGCAGAGCCAGTAAAAAAATATATTATACTCTCACTCCTTGCATAAGAAGGACTTCAGATAACATTCTCAAGTAACTTCCAGAAAAACAGGGAAAAGAAATGCATGGGCCTTGTCTGTGAAAGTGTGTGTTGACATTGGTAGTTGCTAAGCCAACAGATTCAGAGCAAGGGTGTCCAAAGATCAAGTGGATCATAGCCCAGCTGGTACCTGCACACAGCCCTGCTCAAAGTGCCTCTCTATGTGAGGTGACACTGTTATTAAAGCTATTTACTTCCCAAGTTGGAAAATTACAATCTGTTGACCTAGCTCAAATCCCAGAATGAATTTTTTTTTACAGTGATTCATGAAATCGGGGTACTGGGAATATTTGCTTTCCATACACAGAATGGGAGTGTGGGCAGCCTGCTACTGGTTCTCTGACAACCTCAAGAGTATCATTTTGCCAGATTTATTGTTCTGTTGCACAGAAATAGAGAGCTGTAAAGCTTCCTTTGTATTTGGAGGAGGAGAGGGAAGGAGGAAGAAAAGAGAGAGAGGGTGGGGTGAGGAGAAGGGGAGGAGAAAGAGATGCAGAGGAGGGAGAGGGAGGAGAGAGGTGGTAGGAGAGATGATGAATCAGGAAAAAGAGAAGAAAGGAGATTCCAGAATACAGAAGCCCTTATATCTGCAAAGATATCACTTAGTCTTTAGAAGTAATTGGAAGGAAGTGTTTATATGGATTGTGTTTCACCAACTTTCAAGTTTTGGTACCAGATATAGGGATCTCTGGTACTAGTCAAAAGTATTATGTTGTACAACTCCGCTCAGTTTCTCTGTTTTTTTTTTTTTTCCCCCACAGATTGCAAGATCATTAAAACATCAGATATACCTGAAAGCAACTCCAGAGAAACCGTGAATGTGGAAAAAGACTTTTGTGCAGTTGGGATGTTGTGGGAGGGGTAGGGGCAAAAAGGCAGCACTGGTGTGATTCCAGAAATAAGCTGTTCTCTACACTCACTGGCAGGCAAGGGGGTTCACTCTCTGTATAATGAGGACATGGGGCATTTTCTTAAACCACCCTGTCCTGACAGCACGGCCACTGGGGCAAAACTCCACCATAACAGTGTAAGGGATAAAGAAGTAAGTAAGCAAAGCCTTTTTTCTTGATTTTTTCCCCTACATATGTTGCATGTGAAATATATATACCACAAACACATAAACACACACACACACACACTGCACTAAAATGTTAAATAAATCACAAATTTGGTTTGCATATCTATATGGAAATAGCTGGTTCAGCACCATGGTCTGCTTGGCAGTATAGCAGGAAGAGCACCCACCTGGATTTACTAACTGACACTGAGCAACTCACTTTAGCTACCCCAGCATCAGACTGATCAATATCTGATATTCTGATTTAATTTTTCTGTGGCTCATTGGCGCATGAGTATTTTTTAAAAGACCCCTAGTGATTTTTATATGCAGCCAGGATTCACAACCATTGATCTAGATGTAACAAAATAATGTTTTGAAAATATTAAAGCAATATTAAAGTGTCTTCACTTCCTATTAGATTTCCATTTCCTTGCAACCTTCCACATGTAAGCCTCAGTCCATTAGGAAGGCGAAGCACTGAAATTCTTTAAGCTCTTACTGATTCATCAAGAGGCAAGCATGGCAAGACAGATCAGGGAGATCTTCTTCTATATGTTAAGAGGTAGAAATAATGAGGATATGATATAGAGGAAAAAGGGAAGGCATGTCCTTCCAGGAGCTGGAGAAAAAGAGACGATTTATTATTTATTCAGAACTATTTATTTCTGCATCTAATTGCCAGATCTTGTGACAAATGGTAAAATACAAGGATGAATTATAATCTTCTAATATAATAAGCATAATAAAATGTCAATCAGCACAATGGGGGAGCACAGGACTGGAGAGAAGTTGGCCTGGGCATTATGCAATGAACATTTCATACATCCATTATTATGCACATCCTCTTGTTTCTCACCAACATGGCAGATAAATATATATATTTTTAGTATTTGAGCAAATTTGATCCCAATAAGACCATGTGGTCTTTGGTTATTTTAAAAAGGCAGTCATAAAAAAAAAATAATAAAAATAAAAAAATAAATAAAGGCAGTCATCCTTTTAAGGCGTATATATACGCCTTATATATATATATATATATATATATACCATATATATATATACCATATATATATATATATATATATATATACCACTAGCTGGCACCAGGTCCATGTGAAATGTTATGCCTAAATTGGTTTTCTGCACTACTAAACACAGCTTCCCAATAAGATATAAATAACATTACCGTTACCAAGTAAGCACTCAATACAAATGTTCAAATATGTACTACTGGCCAGATATAATATTAAGTTCATAGTATTGTTCAATTTAAGGACTAATAATGAAGTAATATTTACATTGGCCTAGAAAAGAATCATAAGTTACTTCTAGCGACTCAAAGGTGCATTTATTCAACAGAATTAAGCTGTGTTATGACATTACTGTAACACTATTTATTAAAAAGTAGAATTTAATGCCTTGGAATCCATTCCTGAAGTAGTAAAAGGATCATATTATTGAGCAATATTACTGCCATAGTGTTCAAGTAAGTGTCTTAATGAGTTGCAAAGCAGAGCTATTGTGGTTTCATCACTGATTTTACTTAAAAGAATCTGAACACCATTCAGTTCCCATCATGGCAAAATGCCATTATTAGTTGTAGCAGAAGGCACACTGTGCTCAGGATAACTAGGGAAACTTGAGGACTCTTCAGTGAAGAGCAGCATGAAGAGACAATAATGGAGAACTACTCTCTTTAATTCAGTCCCAGCAGCTGAAGTGAAACTGGGCAAAACAATGTCCTAAATGACAAATGGATGGAGATTTAAGAATGAGCTGGCAAACAGAACTGATAATAAGAGACATCCATATTCCTGGAAATTAGGAAAAAGATATGATTCTGGGGAAATTAAGGTTTTGAATATTGACTGTTGAAATATTTTGAATAATTATTGGTTCAAATGTGATTAAATTACTGGAAATATTTGTCATTTTGTAACACAGTGCAAGTTTTAAAAATTCAATTTGTCATGTATTGTACCTCAATCATGATTCCTTACTTTTATATAAAGTGATTACAGATTTCAGAGTGTTCTATCTCAGGATATATATTTTTAAACATCTAATTGAAGATTTTATTTCTGTTCTTGGGTCAGCTGGGCTTACTAAATGCTATATGTGAAGGAAGTTGTTTAAGGTGACTACTCTGGAATTCCTTCTATTCAACCTCCTCTATAATATTTATTCATTTGATTACTACTCCATCTTATTTGCTGGACACAGAGTCTGGATTATGTGATCCTGCTTCAGTGTAGGCTGTGAACGAATTCTGAGAGTCCACAGACAGAAGGAAGGCTCTGGCAGCAGAGGGGAGGGAAATGTATGATGGCTTGGAGCTGTGGATAGTGGTCAGGTCAGGTAGAAATTGCAGCTCATGGTAAGGACTTTGGTTTAAGTCTAAAGGTAAGTGGAGGTCATAAGGGAAGTGATTTATATTTTTAAAAACTCACCTCTCACAAAAATTAACTCAAGACAGATCACAGACCTAAATGTGAAATGCTAAACTATAACCCCCCCTAGAACATAAGCATAGGAGAAAGTCTAGGTGACCCCGAGTTTGGTGATGACTTTTTATATACAACAACAAAAGCATACAGTCCTTGAGAGAAATCATTGGTAAGTTGGACTTCATTAAAATTAAAAACTTCTGCTCTATGAAAGATAAGCCAGACTGGGAAACAACATTTGCAAATGGTATATCTGATGAAGACAAACATACAAATATACAAAGAACTCTTACAACTCAACAATGAGAAAATGAACAACCCAATTAAAAAATGGGTAAAAGGTCTGAACAGACACCTCACTGAAGAAGATATACAGATGGCAAATGAGTGTATGAAAAGATGTTATACATCATGTGTCATTAGAGAACTTCAAATTAAAATAAAGTTGAAATACCACTACACACTTACTAGAATAGCCAGGATCCAGAGTCCTGCCGACATCAGATGCTGCAGGGCAGGTGAGCAGCAAGAACTCTCATTCCTTGCTGGTGGGAATGCAAAATGGTACAGCCCTGTAGTGGAGGCCCTGACAGGTTTGTTTTTTTTTTTTGTAATGCAAATGTATGATTCAGGCTTTGATGATTGAGCAACCATTTCAAAGAGGCACCCATTTCAAAGACTGCTATCTCAAAGAAACACATCTTCAACCACACCACTAGATAAAAAGGCAGGCTGCCTCCCACACCAAAGTTCCTTTGCTTTAGAGATCTTGGTTGATCTCAACATCTGATCATCTTGGCTACTTGTTTTTGTTTTATTTTTGCTCTTTCTCTTCCATTGCTTTAAATTCCTGCTATTGTGTTTTAAATTCATCAATAAAGAGTGAGCCTATGAAGCCCTAAGCCCCCACTGGACCCTAGTAAAAGCAGTACCCCAGGCCCATGTCCCCCCCCCTCCCGTCAACCTCATTACGTGGCCCCCAATGTGCTATGTAATTAACAGGTACTGTAAGTAATAAACCTTTATTTTTTCTAAGTTTCCTGATAGCTGTTGTGGAAGGGCAACTTGCAGTAACAATAAGAACCACAGGGTTGATCCACCACAACACTGGTTATTGACAGGTTGAGACCAGCACAAAACAAGCCACTTTGGAAGAGTTGTTTGGCTGTTCTTAGAAAACTAAACCTCTTTTTCCAACTGATCCAACAATTGTACTCCCTAGTATTTATCCAAAAGAATTGAAAAATTATGTCCTCACAAAAACCTGCACATGGATGTTCATTGCAGCTTTATTCATAATTGCCAATTATTTATTTATTTATTTATTCATAATTGACATCCTGCAGTAGGTGAATGGATAAATAAACTGTGGTATGGAATACAATGGAATAATAGTGTTTAGGGCTAAAAAGAAATAAGCAATTAAACCATGAAAAGACACGGAGGGACCTTAAATGCATATTATGAAGTGAAAAAAGTCAGTCTGAAAAGGCTACACCATATGATTCCAACTATGACATTTTGGAATAGGCAAAACTACGGAGACAGTAAAAAGATCAATCGTTTCCAGGGGTTAGAGAGAGGGATGGATGATTTGGGCAGAGCACAGAAAATTTTTAGGGTAGTGAAACTATTCAGTATGATACTATAATGGTGGATACATGTCATTATACATTTGTTTAAAGCCATAGAATGTTCAACACCAAGAGTGAAGCCTCATGGAAATTATGGCCCCCAGGTGACAATGATGTGTCAGTGCAGGTTGATTGATTGCAACAAAGGTACCACTCTGGTGAGAGATCCATTTTGAAGCTAGAATCTATAAAATTTGCTGATGGATTGGGTCAAGGAGCACAGTGAGGGAAAAAGAGTCAACGATGACTTCTAGTTATTGGCAACTGGGTGAGGTGGTGCCATTTATTGAGATGAGGAAGCCTTTGAAAGAAACAAATGTAAACAAAGAGAGAAATCAAGGATGGCTCCTGGGTTGCATTTACATACAATTTTAGTATTTTTACTGAATTCTCCAACAGAATATAGCTCTTTATGCAGTCACTGTCAAGATTCATGACTCAGAACATTTCAATATTAACGCTTTTACAATAACCTGGCCCATCCTTTTGTGTCTTCGACCTTTTGCATCACTACTGGCAATAAGAGCGTATCACTGAATGTGCAAAACTAATATCTGATGGTCAGTTATGGAGAACCTGGTGGAGCACCATCGCATTACTCAGCACCTCTACTACACTTCTCTAAATTCTTCTCTAGTGCATCCTACCAGACTCTCCTAATCTGTTCTGGTTGAAATCTGACCACTTCCACTTAACATCTAAGAACTGTCTGTTCATCCTTCTGTGATAGTCCCTTTTTATGGAACTGCAGCTGCCACACAGGTGCAAGAATAGCCAGACTGTCACAGTTCTCCACAGGCTACCAAGAGGACTCTAATTAATTTGCTATGGCTCCTTTGTGATCACTGGCATTACTCATGTTTCATGTTCAGCCTTTAAATACTTAAAATATTCCCAACTAGAACTGTTTTGGAATAAAAAAAACAAAACCAAAACAATGGGTAGAGGTTGAGTTGTCACACTTATCTTGAATAAAATATGAGCTCCTTCAGGAAGGGACAAGAGTCTGAGGCAGGTATGCATGAACACTTCTTTTCTGTTACACTTGGGCCTGCCATTCACGCAGTGGTTGATCTCCCTCCCTTTCTATTATTTTTTTTTTCTTTACAAAATGCTGGTTGCAATTTGAGGACATGCAAAGGTTTTCAACTGGGGGATAAAAAAGACCCCTCTGAGATTGAAAACACATACTCCAACTTGCTGTACACTGGGGAGTCCTGGTTTGGCATTTAGGGCACTTTAATAACCTTCAGTGAAGTGGCATTTGGGTAGGCATTATGTTGCTGTCCCTCTGGGATCTCATTCATGGGAGGGTGAGTAGCAACAAAATTTGGGGATTCCTGGTCCATAAGCTTATATCATTAAGTTCCTTAAAACTTTTGACTTTAACTCTTTAAGGTGTTTGTTGAATGTAGGCATGAACCCAAACTAGCTCTCTGATGGCAATGGAAATTGCCCCAGCATGAAAGTTAAGAGCTAAAAAGTAGGAAAATGGATCAGTTAACTGAACTGGTGAAAGCAGTTTTGTAGATATTAGTATTGTTAGTACTGGTGATTTAATGGCATGCTGCAACCAGTGAAGAGGACCAAATAAAATTCCTAATAATATAAATAACTCATAGTAAGTTCAAAAGGCTTATAATAATTGTTAAATAACAGTGGGACAAGTAGAAAATAACAAGGTCATGAAAATCAGTGGATATTGGAAGTGGCCTTGAATTCAATAGCCTTGAATTACAAAGGATATGGGAGGCTCTTAAGTCATTTATTCCCCAATGGAAAAGAGGCTTACTTCGTTCTCCAGGCCAGACACACAGAGAAAGGCTATCTGTAACACACACCTCAGGTCAGCAAGACCTCGATAAAGAAGATGAATTTCAAAGACACACTCTGTTGCATTAAACTTGATTTCCAAAAGTAGGAAAAGATAAGCATTTTATTTATCTAGTGGTGTCAGAAAAGAGAATTTCACATAAAGTTATTTTCCAGATTACATATTTATCACTAAGTGCCAAAACTCAATTTTATTTTCACCATTAGAAAAAAAGATCTCCTAAAATAATTCCCACACATCTCTACATTCTTACACAATTATATCCAAAGCAATGCAATCTTCTCTTGTTGATTCAAGGTCATTATTGAGAATGACACTTACTGTGGCATCTTTAAGACAGCAATGCCTGTGAGGGTAGATGGTCTTAACTCTTAGTGTTTTTTGAGCTTTTAAAAAATTTTGTTTCACTTTTTGAATGCCTCTGCCTTCTGCCTGTCAGTTGTCAGTTTTGCTGCTCTCAGTGTCCTTGCCCCCAGCTCCACCCCATCATCCTCTAATCTGTTACTTGGGTTCTGACAGGGGCCAGGAAACCAGACAAATACTTCTTGAAAAAACACAGTGTCTAACATTTTAGCAAATGAACCTATCAAAGTACCCAAGTTAGAGTGTGGGTGTTTTAACCATTTCTTTGACTAAAACTTTCGGAGTTTATTCTTGGCTAAATTTTGGATAGAATTATGTTTTTGGATATGTGGGGAAGGAAATATAAGAATGGTGACAAAGAAAATGTAAACTAGTTCTCATGATACCTTCTGGAAAACTTATAGGACATAAATATTATACAAGTTAATTGAGTGGATCAGAGTAGATGACATGAAACATTTGTCTGGAGTTCTGAGATAGGGGACGACACAGGGAGGGGGAGATTGTGATTCATTCTGTGCTCTCAGGGGCAGAAGGAAAACCTAAGTGCATTGAGAGACTGGGCAGTATCCTATAGGAATGTCTGCCCCAAATCCTTCAAGTGAACAATCATGCGCCCTGCTCTATACCAGCTGCCTGTGGGGAAAGCCTTCCAGACACAACACTAGTTTTAGTTCAGTTGCTCAGAAAGGGCACCGACCAGCCACGAGCTCCTCTGGCCTCTCCCACACCATTACTCATCGTCTTTGCAGCAAAGGTCATCACCATCCACCAGGATGTTCATGCCATGACCTGGGAGTCATCAGTGACAACTCACTTTCCCTTACTTCCCTCATTTCATTCAACAGCAAATCTTGTGCCTGTTACCTCCAAACACATCCTGAATTTATCTGTTCCCCCTTGTGCCACCAGCCTGGTCTAAGCTGCTGTTACCTCCCACCTGGACTATCTCAGAAGCCTTCTGATTTGTCTTCATGAATCCTTTCTTTCTTTCTCCACTCTACCCCCAAGTTGTTCTCTGCAAAGCTGTCAGACTGACCTTTTAAAACTATAGCCATGTCATCATGCTCCTCTTCAAACCTCTGCACACTCCTCATCGCAGAGGTTTCAGATACAAGGCAAACCCTTTGCCATGTTCTACAAAGTGCTACATAAATGGCTTCTGCCTGCCTTTCCAACCCCGCTTGGTACCTCTTTGCCTCTGCTCACTTCACCCCAACCTTCGTCCTGCTCCTCACATGTATTAGTTTCTTCCTTTTGGCCTGGCTGCTACTTCTTTCCCCAGTATTCCATTCTGGTCTGAGAGAGGCCTTACTGGACTACTTGGCCTCCAAACCCTCCCAACCATACCACCCTGTTTTTATTTTTATTTCTAGCACTAGCCTCTACCTGGGATGTTCTTGTATATTTGCTTGTTTATTTTTTCTCTACCAAAAAGTAAGCTCCTCAAATATAGGGACTTTGTCTGTCTTGTTTAATGTCATCACCAGAGACTGAATTTTTCTGTTACCTAGTAGGTGCTTAATGAATATTTAATGAATAAATAAATAAATAAATGCGAGAAACCATAGATAATACATCATAGTTATTTCTGAATATCACTCATGTTAAAAATACAAAATGAGTTTTATTTACTGTGTTTTGGTATATTGTGCATGTGTGCTTGAGAATATTGGTACCTATAACTTAACTTCCAGACCAACTGGTCATCAACTATCATTATTACCATACATTAGTTGACCAGGAAACATATGGTCTAATTTTTCAGTTAGACTTAAAAGAAACATTTCTGGTACAAGAAAATTTAGCTCAAATGTTTTTTCTCTTGAAAGGTAAGTAGTCATCACTTGATAAGTATATATGGCTAATAATATAATTGCTTCCAGATTTTACAGGAGTTGAGTACTTAAAAAGCAGGAGGACACTGGGAACTTACAAAGATTCAGTTTTAGAGAAGGCAATATGAACAACCTCCTCTGCCACTGCATTTATAATTTTGTTTCAAACTATCTCCATTTTGACCTACAAACATTCAAAGAGAAATAAAAGCTGTGCTTCTCTGCATTTTCCCCACCTGTATGTTTAAGGCACAGGAGAGTTAAGATAAAACAACTGAACTATAGGACACAATAGTACATCTCATGAATCAGTTTTTGGTTTTCAAAAGCATGTGGGTTTTTAACAATATAAAGTTGTTCAATCCATGAACATAGGATGTCTTTCCATTTGTTTGTGTCTTGTTTAACTTTTTTCATCAGTTATTTTGTAGTTTTCTAATACAAGTCTTTCACCTCCTTATTTAAGTTTTTTCCTAAGTATTTTGTTCTTTTTGTGTGTCCTGTTGTAAATGGAATCATTTTCCTAATGTCCTTTTCAGATAGTTTGTGGTTAGAGATTGGAACCCTTGTGCACTGTTGATGGGAATGCAAATGGTGCTGCCATTATGGAAAACAGTATCGATATTTCTCTAAAAATTAAAAATCAAAAGATCCAGTAATCCCACTTCTGGATATTTATCTAAAACAACTGAAATCAGAATCTCAAAGAGATATTAGTACTCTCATTTTAACTGCAATGTAACTCACAAGAATCAAGATGTGGAAACAACCTAAACATCCCCTAACAAAGGAAAGATAAATAAACTGGGTAAATACACAGAGTAGAATATTATTCAGCCTTAAAAAAAAGAAAAGAAAGAAAATCCTGCAATATGTGACAACATGGATGAAACTTGAGGTCATTATGCTACGTTAAATCAGCCAAACAGCCTAGAGGAAATGGATAAATTCTTAGAAATATACAATCTTCCAATACTGAACCAGGAAGAAATAGAAAATCTGAATAGACCATTTATACAAGTAACGAAATTGAATCAGTAATCAAAAACTACCAAAGAATAAAAGTCCAGGACTTTTGGACTGGATGGATTCACAGGTAAATTCTACCAGACATTTAAAGAAGAATTAATACTGATTCTCCTCAAACTATTCCAAAAGATAGAAGAGGAAGGAAAACTTCCAAATACATTCTATGAGGCCAGGATTACCCTGATACCAAACCACACAAAGACATCACAAAAAAATATCTATAAGCCAATAACCCTGATGAACATAGCTGCAAAAATCCTCAACAAAATATTAGCAACCACATACAACTATACATTAAGAAAAATCATTTATCACGATCAGGTGGGATTTATTCCTGGGATGCCAGGATGGTTCAATATTCACAAAGTAATCAATGTCACACACCACATCAACAAAACACAGGATAAAAATCATACAATAATTTCAATAGATGCAGAAAAAGCATTTGACAAGGTTCAACATCTATTCATGATAAAAATTGTCAACCAAATGGGGTTAGAGGGAACATACCTCAACATAATAAAGGCCATATATGAAAAACCCACAGCTAATATCATCATCAAGGGGCAAAAACTGAGAGCTTTTCACGTAAGGCCAGAAACAAGACAAGGATGTCTACCCTTGCCACTTTTATGCAACATAGTACTAGAAGTCCTAGCCACAGCAATCAGACAGAAAATGAGGTAAGAGGCATCCATATTGGTAAAGAAGAAGTTAAACTGTCACTATTTCCAGATGACATGATACGATAGAGGGACAATCCTAAAGATTCCACCAAAAAACTACTAGAAGTAATAAACAAATTTAGTAAAGTGGCAGGATACAAAATTAGAAATTGGTAGCATTTCTATACATTAACAATGAAGTTGCAGGAAGAGAATTTTAAAAAACAACACCACTTACAATTGCAGAAAAAAGATTAAAATACCTAGGAATAAACTTAACCAAAGAAGTGAAAGACCTGTACTCTGAAAACTATAAAACACTGATGAAAGAAACTGAAGATGACAAAAACAAATGGAAAGATATTCCATGCTCATGGATTGTAAGAATTAATATTGTCAAAACATCTGCATTACCAAAAGCAATTTACAGATTCAGTGCAATCCCTATCAAGATATCAACAGCATTTCAAAAAACCTAGAACAAATAATACTAAAATTTGTATGGAACCTCAGAAGACCTTGAATAGTCAAAGCAATCCTGACAAAGAACAAAGCTGGAGGTATCACAGGTCCAGATTTCAAGATATACCACAAAACTGTAGTAATCAGAAGAGTGTGGTCTTGGCACAAAAATAGACACATGGATCAATAAAAAAGCATAGAGATGCCAGAAATAAACCCACATTTATAAGGTCAATTAATCTATGACAAAGGAGGCAAGAATATATTATGGGGAAAAGATAGTCTTTTCAGTAAATGGTGCTGGGAAAATTGGACAGCTACATGCAAAACAATGAAACTGGACTACTTTCTAACACCATAAACAAAAATAAACTAAAAATAGATTAAAGACCTAAACAAGAGACCCGAAATCATAAAATTCCTAGAAGAGAACACAGGGAGTAATTTCTCTGTCATCAGCTATATCAACATTTTTCTAGATACGTCTCCTCAGGCAAGGGAAACAAAAACAAATTATTGGGACTACATCTAAACAAAAAGCTTTTGCACAGCAAAGGAAACCATCAAAAACCAAAAAGCACTCTATTGAAAGGGAGGGAGAAGATGTTTGCAAATGATATATCCCATAAGGGGTTAATATGCAATATATATAAAGAATGCATACAAGTCAATACCCCCCCAAAAAATCTTATTAAAAAATGGGCAGAGGACTTGAATAGACATTTTTCCAAGGAAGACATGCAGATGGCCAAGAGACACATGAAAAGTTGCTTAACATCACTAATCTTCTGAGAAATGCAAATCAGAACTACATATGAAATATCACCTCATGCCTGTTAGAATGGCTAAAATCAAGAAGACAAGCAACAAGTATTGGTGAGGATGTGGAGAGAAAGGAACCCTTGTGTACTGTTGGTGGGAATGCGAACTTGTGCAGCCACTGTGGAAAACAGTATGGAGTTTCCTCAAAAAGTTAAAAATAGAACTACCCTATGATCCAGCAATTACACTACTGGGTATTTATGCAAAGAATAAAACAACACTAATTGAAAGGGATACATGCACCTATGTTTATTGCAGCATTATTTACAATAGCCAAGACATGGAAACAACTTAAGTGTCCATCAATAGACAAATGGATAAGGAAAATGTGGTATATATACAGAATGGAATATTGTGTAGTCATAAAAAGGATGAGATCTTGACATTTGTAATATGGATGGACCTCGAGGGTATCATGCTAAGTGAAATAAGTCAGACTAATAAAGAGAAATACCATATGATTCCACTCATAAGTGGAATCTAAAAAAATGAATAAACAAATAAAAAAGCAGAATCAAAACTATAAATACAGAGAATAAACTGATAGTTGCCAGAGAAGAAGAGGGTGGGGGGTTGGGCAAAATGGGTGAAGAGGAGAGGGAGATACAAGCCTGCAGTTATGGAATGATTAAGTCATGGAAATAAAAAGCAGAACATAAGGAATATAGTCAATGATATTGTAGTAGTGATGTAATAGGACAAATGGTAGCTATTCTTGTGATGAACATAGCATAATGTATAACTAGTTAAATTACTAAGTTGTACACCTGAAACAAATGTAACATTGTGTGTCAGCTATTATTCAAAAAAAGATAAATACAAATAAATTCATAAATAAGTCAGTCATAGAAAGACAAATACTATACGACTGCACTTTTATGAGGTATCTAAAATAGTCAAATTCAGAATCAAAAGGTGGAATGGTAGTTTCCAGGGGCTGGGGAGAAGGGGAAATAGGGATTCACTAATTATCAAGCATAACATTTGAGTTAAGGAAAATGAATAAGCTCTAGAGATCCGATCTCATGTTAAGTATTCTTACCACAAGAAAAAGTTAAAACAAAATGTGAGTTTTAGACGTAGAATAAAAGAGCTTAATTTCAAAGGACTCATTCTGTTACCACTGTTCTCCCTTGCTCTATATCATGAAATTAAAGATTAAAACCCTCTATGAATGGGGTACCTGGGTGGCTCAGTCGGTTAAGCATCTGCCTTCAGCTCAGGTCATGATCTCGGGGTCCTGGGATCGAACCCCATATTGGGCTCCCTGCTCAGTGGGGAGTCTGCTTCTCCCTCTGCCTCTCTCTCCCACCCCTCGCTCATGCTCTCTCTCTCTCAAATAAATAAATAAAATCTTAAAAAAACCCTATATGAAAAGAATCTGCATTCAAGATGTAAAGCAATAAAAATAATACAGATAATAATACTGACTACTTTGTCATTTTCCAACCATTTGAGCTTTGTAAACATTTTATAACCTACACAGGTCAGCCACTCTGAACCTAATTTTTACTGAAACATAATATCAAAGACTTGCACATTAGAAGAAGGCATCAATCTTATCTGGTCAAAGCTAGCACCCAATTCATGATTTCTTCTGACAACTTCTATGACAGGAGTCATTCAATCTTAGCTGTTGCAATGGGCATCACTCTTTCCCTAAAATAACCCCATCTATGGCACATTCTTTAGAATGTAAAAAAACCTTTTAATAAGTCATTTCTTTAAAGAGTTATGCTAAGTTTTAAAAAGTTACTACTACATGAAAAGAAAACAACATGACTACAAAATAGTTAAGATCATGGGCTGTATATTCTTGGAAGATAAGGAACCCCTGTAAGCCTGGGTGTCTCCTCCTACACAGCAAAGGTAGGAGTAATGGTACAAACTCAATGTTGTATGAAATAATGTGTGCAAAGGGCTAGCATCTTCCTGATACATAAAGCACATGTGAGCTGCTATTATTACTGGAAGTAAAGTTTGACATACAGAAAACAATCACATAGCAAGGAACTGGGTCTTTCAGATTGTTAGGATTTGAGGAAGTTACTAATTAAAAACAAGTTGAACTTTATTGAATGGATGCAAAAAAAATAAAACGAACAAACTTTAGCAATTTAATATCAGTATCATATTTAATAAATAAATGAGTAAATACCTTTTAGGGACTAATTATTCGGTGGTGTGGAGGCAAGAGTACAGTTGTTTAAGTTCAAAATCCTTCAGTTACATCAAGTCAGGCACCAGATTAATACATTTGAGTTTCATTTCCTCAATGGCTGTTTAACTTTTCACTTCTCAAAGAGCTAACTTCTTTTTTTTTTTTAAGGATTTTATTTATTTATTTGACAGAGAAAGAGACAGAGAGAGAGGGAACACAAGTAGGATGAGTGAGAGAGGGACAAGCAGGCTTCCGGCTGAGCAGGGAGCTCGATGCGGGGCTCAATCCCAGGGCCCTGGGATCATGACCTGAGCCAAAGACAGAGGCTTAACGACTGAGCCACCTAGGTGCCCCTCAAAGGGTTAACTTCTAACATTTGAAAATATGTACTGACAAATGTCTTTATGTTGGAGTTTGTGACAATGAAATATAATTTGTTTCAAAAAAAAATCCAGTTTTTAATTGTGAGAAGGTACATAAAATTGTTGAGGGGAAATAGCAGAGCTGAGGAGAAATTTTCTAGAGCTTTCTGGGTTTGAGAGAGAATTTACTTTGTTTTTCATTAATTTAGATTGTTTTCAATTTTAATTTATTTTTCTCAGGAAAGAAAAGTTCATTTGAAGCAGACACCTCGTGTCAGATTAAGAGAACATAGCCTTTCTTTAGTTTCTTTTTTCCAATACAATTTGGGGAAACTGTTTCTGAGGAAAATCAAATGAACAGCAAAACAGAGCCCAAATAATCACTGCTCCCTATGGGATCAGAATTCATGTTCGTCTTATCAGTATTGGCAGGCTGAGTCCAGTTTTGTTTGCTCAGCCCTCCTTTTATAGGCTGTGTGCACTTGTGTGTGTGTATATGTGTATGCATGTTTTTAATTTTTTAATTTCATTTGAATTCAAACCTATAGAAAAAATTGCAAGAAAGTTCAAAGGACTCCACAGACTCTTTCCCAGATTCTCCACCTATTTTTACTCCGTTTCTCTGTCTACATTAAAAAGATTTGCTATTGATCCTTTCTGCTGACAAATAAGACTTTACCATCCTGCTATCGCAGAAATGGTCCAAGAGGGTGGCTTTTCAGTAACACAGCAGAGCGAGAGGCTTTTCTTTTCTTCCCAGCACTTGCCCAGACCCCCAGCAGATGCAAGATACCATCAGTATTTGGGATCAATACTCTCCTCTCCTCACCTCCCTGAGATTTTGGCTGTTGGCCCTCAGGGCCTTGCTCCCAGCATCACCCCAACCACATCCATATCCTCATCATTTCAGAAGGAACGGGACAGAAATCTGAGCAATACATTTTGAAAAGCTGTCAACCCATAAGCTATAGAAATACCAACTTAATAAGGGGGAAAACAGTTTTTATGCTCACTCTACCCAGGGCTCACATAAATAGCATCAGATATTACATAAAAATAGGACACTGTATCTCCAAATCTATTCAGGGATAGAAAGAACAGACAAAGGATAAAAGATGCAACCAGGGAGCAAAAAAGAACAGTTTCACTCACAGAGGTTCATGATAGTTACATTGTCAAAATATTTTTTAATCCAAAGGAACAGATCAGAATAATAGACAGAAACGCTTTTTTTTTTTTTTCCATAACACAAAAGGAGATTTAAATTTGGATTAACACAGCTTGGATTTTCTAAAACAGTTAAATGGATCCATAGCTGGATCGTGGACTACTGGTAAAGGAGGAGGCACCATGAGCACAGTCCTATTTGAGTACTAAGGACAGAGAACTGCATCATTTCTATGGACTTCAGCGTAATTTCTCAGGGACACCTCAAAACTAACAATGCCAAAAGTTACAACAGGAATATCACTGAGACTTGACAACAATATCAGGAAATATATTAACATTCTGCTACAAAGCTCCAAATGAACACGTGAAATTATGTACGTAAATTATACACACAGTACAAAAGTAAAAGCTACCGGCTTGACGTGTACACAATCTATAGACTACTCCACCTGCTGGTTCAAGCTCAGAATTAGCCCTGGGGGTGTCTAGGTTTGATATCTGTCCCACTTATACAGCACATTGCACATTGTGGCTGTTTCCAGCAGCCTAATATGGCTGATAATATTTAGTTCCTCCTCAGAGATGTTGTGACAACAGACATAGAGTGCCATTTGCCTGCCTCAGAGATCTAGCAAATATGCAAGGCACAATAAAAAAGAATGAAATCTGGCCATTTGTGACCTACATGGAAGGAGCTAGAGCGTATGAGGCTAAGCAAAATAAGTCAGAGAAAGACAAATACCATATGATTTCACTCATATGTGGAATTTAAGAAACAAAGCAAATGAGCAAAGGAAAGAAAAGAGAGAGAGAGGGAGGCAAAGCAAGAAACAGACTCTTAACTATAGAGAACAAACTGATGGTCACCAGAGGGGAGGTGGGTGGGGGATGGGCTAAACAGGAGAGCACTTGCAAGGCACAGTAGACCACCTAACAAATGAAAAGTTCATCACTTTACTGCATTTTACTACTATAAAATAATAAAAAAAATCTAGTTGATGTGCACAAAGGTGGCCCTGATGTAATAAAATAGCCTGATACCTATTATGAATTTACAAAGAAAGATTGAATACAATTTAAATAGAGATTGCATGAGGTTTTGGAGCAACTGCCAGGCTTTTAGTCCTAAGTAAGGACTTGAGTCTAAGCCCTATGATAGTTAACAAAACAACTCCTCAGAGTCCTGTTTGTAAATTAAGGACAATAATCACCTACCCTAAAAATCTCTATAAAGAATTAGTGACATCATGAATATAAAGAGCTTTTGCGTAAAGGTACTGATCAATGTTCTGATTGTTATTGACAGAAATCTACAAGTATTATTGTTCCCTTACATTTTGTAGAGAGGAATCCACGTGGCATGTATTTTACACGTGTTTCAGCTGAATACTATACATCTGAACAGAAGCACAGCTTGTACAGCTAAGTATCTGGAGCTCACAGACAGTGCCAGAAATCGATGAGCTTTGTGATAGCTGACAAAGTTCTGTTGATTCAGACCTGGTCACTGATGCCCTGGTTGGTTCGAATATCAGAGCCCCATGACAGCAAAGGCTGTGTCCTCCATCAGTGGTGTATACAGGAAAGAGGGAGAGCAGGTATTATTAATTCCCTCATAACTACATCCACTGAGTGTCCACTGTGTGCCTGGTACTGGGTTGAGTATAGTGAGGAACAAGCTAACTGTAGGAGTGAGGACTCTGTCCTCTTATGGAGGATGGGTACTACTGCATGCATGCATGCCATCTCATTCCCAGTAATAAAAGTCACTTGTATAAGGTGCTTTCATATTCCTCTTTAAAGTTTTGCTCACTATTGTAAGAGAGATTATCAGCTCTCTTTTAAAAATGTAAAAATTAAAGTTGAAAAAATTTAACTTGCTTAAAGTTTAAAATGGGTAGTAAGATGCATTCTTTAGTTTAGGAATTACACCTTCATGTTCATTCTCTGGGGATTTGGCAAGAAAATCACCTGGCACAACTATGAAATGTGTGTATGGTCAGCCCTTCCCCACTGACCTGGAACCCTGTGTCTCCTCCTCTTGCTTAGAGGTTACTGGAGATGGTCCCATCAGCACTTGGTGTGGATCACCCATGACAATGACAGGGATTTCATTCATGCTAGGGTCTGACCTAGTTTCCTCTTTTCCACCCAATTTCCAACTTCTTTTCATTGAGCTGATTCCACTGTGGTAGTCATCCTCCAAGATGGCAGTGATGGTCCCGAGCAACCTCTTCCTCCTGGTATTCACACCCCTGTACACTCCTCATGCTGTACCACCATTGGTCTGTGTGACTAAGGCACTGTGGCAGAGGTGATGATATGATACTTCTGAAATCTGGCTACAAAGGAGTACAGTTTCCAACTTGGGGCCCTCTTTATATCTTGGGGTGCCATGGGGAAGTTTTGTCTCAAGTCTTTGTGGTCAGGAACTGTAGCCTGCTCCCAACCAGCATGTGAGTGAAGTGCATTCTTCAGCTCCTTCAGATGCCTGCAGTGCTGGTCAACAGCCTGACTCCAACCTCATGGGAGACCTTGCGTCAAAACCACCAGGAAAGCAACTCCCAGATTCCTGAACCTCAGAAGCTGTGTAAAATAAATGAGCGTTGTTTTACGCTGCTGAGTGGGGGTAATTTGTTATGCAGCAGTACATTTACTCAAGCTTCAAACTTCAAATCCGGCTCTTTTGATTCCCAAAAGTCTTTGGTGATTCCACCAGGTCAAAGTGATCTGCCAACTTTTCTTCACAAACTTACCCCTTGTGCTCTTGTCTCCCTTCAAGACCATGATTGCTAAAAGAACTTTAACTACTGATTGTTGAACAATAAGCAACTTGCATAAGCAACACATAACCAACTTGCATGCTTTATCTCAGTTCATTCTCAATGGACGTTGAGGCAGGTATTCTTACCCACCTTTAACAAACAAGGAGCCCGAGACTCGAAGGTGTTTAGTGAAATCACACACCTAGGCAGCAAGTAGGTATTTGAGCCAAGTGTTTTCAGCTGCTGTTGTTCTCAGTATGTATTACATCAAACTACGTGTCTGTATTAGCTCCCCACAAGCCCTCAGCATCTGAGACAGGGAGAATATAAATGGAGAGGAGCTGTGGTGTGTAGAGATTTGTATCGTAGGAGGAGTGGGGACAGAGAGGACAGAAGTGAGAAGCACGATGTTTCTCTCTGTCAAGCTTTATGTAATCCATCATTTGGATTTAGCTCACCATCATATGTTGCTCTATCCCACCTCTCATCACACGAAGAAGAACTAACAAAATCCCTTATCATGCTTTTCTAAATCATGGAAAAGCATGCCAAAATTAATACTATTGCCCTTCTCTACAGTAGAGATTTTGTTACAGAAATCAAAAAGAAATCTAAGATGAGCCAATCTCACTTTTGAAAGTCCATGTCAGAATCCTAAAGAAATAAGCACAAACAAAATCCAGTATCACATTAATAACCAAGTGGGGATTATTCTGGGATTTCAGGGATCAATCAACATTAGGAACTTCATTAACAGAATTCACATATTATTAACACATGTGAAGAGAAAACATGTAAAAAGCCTGAGGAAAAAAAAATCCTTCAAGCATTCCTACTTAAAGCAAAAGAACACTCTCAAGGGTTCTACAAGATCAAAAGTATTTTCAGAAAATACTGTGTTATTTGTCTTTTTCACTGTCATTCTCTCAAGAGTGTATAGTAGTTTCCCAGAGGTTACTGGCATGTGATAAAACCGCAGATTTATGGGAAAGCAGACATGAAGATGCAGCTGTCTTCTACTGAGCTAAAGATTAAATGATTTGCAAAAGGGTAAAATAGTGCCACTCTTCTCAACTAATCTTCCTTTAGTATATAAAATATGCCACATTTCATTAAAAATGCTAATTAATTTGTTATGTAATTGGTTTCTTATTGTCATTTAAAATTAATCAACAGAGAAATATTTTTAAAATGTTTTAATTTTTAATATAGTAAATACCAACAGATAAAACTCATATAAACAAAAACTCTTTAGGGCACACAATAATTTTGAGGAATGAAAAGTAATCATGAGCCCTAAATGTTTGAAAATCACACCTACATAAGACACCAGTTAATGTCCACTTCTTAATTATATACATAGTTGTTTTTTTAAGATACAAAAGAAAACACCATTTATAACAATAATTGAAAAAGAAAGAAACTTAACAAGAAATGTGTAAAAACTGCACAAGGAAAATTTAAGGTGCTTGTGAAAGACACAGAAGTAGACATGAACAACTGGAGTGGATGGGATGACTCAGCTTCATAAAAAAGTCAATTCTCCCAAGTTTTTTATAAACTTAACAAATCCAATGAAAATGCCAAAAAAAATGTTTTTTCTTCTGATGTTGGCTACACGAATGGTTCCAAAATTCTATGGAAAAATAGGAAAAACCTAAAATGAAGGACAATGAGTGAGTAGTGGAGTGTGGGTGGAGGGAACCAGCCTCACTACACATTGCAACAGACTGAAATCAAAATGTCGTAGTGTGGAAGGTGAGATCCCCAGCCTGGATGACATCTTCATCCCATTTTGGATCTGTGTTATGGCCTGTCCCCCCCAACCTGTGCAAGAGGGTGGGGGTGCTCTCTGGTATCCAGTGACCACACTCCTCATTTTCTCTCTTTTCCTTCACTTCGCATTTTTCCAGTATAATTCTACTCTGTGGTATGAGATTTCCAAATATGCATACCTCTTAAAAAGATTTATTCTATTTTGCCTTTAATAAAATTTGTTTCATTGAATAAGTTACACCTTTCCTTTTCTTTGGTTTATTGTAAGCCCTAGCTTATCTTTTTTTTTTTTAAATTATGTTCAGTCAGTCACTGTACAGTACATCATCAGTTTTTGATGTAGTGTTCAATGATTCATTAGTTGCGTATAACACCCTGTGCTCATCACAACACGTGCCCTCCTTGGTACCCATCACCGTGTTACCCCATCCTCCCACCTCCCTCCCCTCTGAAATCCTCAGTTTGTTTCCTGGGGGCCATAGTCTCTCATGGTTCATGTTCCTCTCTGATTTCTTCCCCTTCAGATTTCCCTCCCTTCCCCTATGTGAGAAAGGGGAACCCTCTTACACCGTTGGTGGGAATGCAAGCTGGTGCAGCCACTGGAAAACAGTATGGAGGTTCCTCAAGACGTTAAAAATAGAGCTACCCTACAACCCAGAGATTGCACTACTAGGTATTTACCCCAAAGATACAGATGTAGTGAAAAGAAGGGCCACATGCACCCCAGCGTTCACAGCAGCCATGTCCACAATAGCCAACTGTGGAGGAAGCTGAGACGCCCTTCAACAGACTAATGGATAAAGAAGGCCTAGCTTATCTTAATTGTTTTCCCTTCTTGAACTGTCCTGTTAACCTCAGGGCCTGGCTTGTTATGGGAAAGACTCATTTCCAGCTCCTTCTAAAGGAGAACATGCCCTAGGGGAAAACAGGACAAACCTCAGCCTCTCTTCAATTTCCTCATCTGGGAAACAGGGCTAAAATTACGTCAAACTAACAGAGTGAAGGGTAGTAGAATATAGCACCCCAAAATATCTCACTTTGGCATATTGATTATGTTGAGCTGTGGTCACTTAAAAAACAGCTTTCTCTGAACTCCCCTTATCTGCCTAAGGACAGGTCCTCCAAAAGAATCTCGATGTCTTAAATCCCCAACACGGGAGTTTCATCAACCTAGAACACTGATTCTTATCACAGGAGAGTACACTAGAGGTCCTCACCACACCCAGATAAACGCAGTCACAAACTATCATACCTCTCATCTATTCTTCTGAGGGAGGCACCTCCCCTAAAAATCATTTACTCTCCCCTAAGAGGCCTACATCCCCTTCCTTTTCCCTATCAAAATAGTATTTAAATCTGTATTCCAGGCTACCTCAGGAAGTTACCCATTTTTCCTGGGTATCTTTCACATCTACATGAGGTATATATGTTACAAACTTACGTTTTTCTTTTTTTTTTTTTTTAAGATTCTATTTGTTTATTTGAGAGAGAGAGAGTGAGAGAGAGAGCACGAGAGGGGAAGGGTCAGAGGGAGAAGCAGACTCCCCACTGAGCAGGGAGCCAGACGCGGGACTCGATCCTGGGACTCCAGGATCACGACCTGAGCTGAAGGCAGTTGCTCAACCGACTGAGCCCCCCAGGCACCCTCACTCTGTCTTTTATTATGGAGGTCTCAGCTGACGACTCAGATGAGTAGAGGAAAAATGATTTTTGCTCCTGTATAAGAGTTATGTGAAGATTACAAAGAAAATGTGTAAGCACTCACATTCCATGCCCATACCAGCTTTATCCAGAGATGCAAAGGGGTTGTGAGGACCACCTAGTGTTCAGTACTAGCTCCCCACTTACCACTTGTGGGACCCTGTGCAACTCCAGGGTCCTTTGGCTGGGATTCCTCATCTGTTAAGAGGAGGACATAGCAGTACTGCCTGGGGTTGTTGTGAGCACTGGTTGAGCTAATTAATTTATATCAAGTGCTCAGAACAGTGACCAGCCCTGGTGAATGTTCTCTGGGCACTATTACCTACCGCCCATCTTCCTTCCCATCATTGGGAAAACAGAGGTATTGGTTCTCCCAATGTTGCTGATGCTCTGGGGAGAAAGCTGCAGGGACCCAAGAGTGCAGGACCTCATTCTCTTCCTTCATAATCAGAGGAAACTAAAGAACCAACTAAGACCCCCCCCCCAAAAAAAAATCATTCATATCAATGTCACCTTTTCCTGTTTCTGAAGCACAGAGACAACCATTCAGTCTCAGGGATGGCTGGGAGTTTTTTGTTGCTTTAAAGTGCCACTTTTCAGGAACTTGAAATTTGATGAGGGGAAAGACCAATTTTAGGTCACCTAGATGAGAAGTACTATTTTGTGCAATTACCCTTGTTAGTGTGGTGAAATATCAGGCATTAATGAAGGTTGCTGAGGATAATCACACAATCAGGTGGGTCTTTTCTGGCCCATTTTTAGGTATTTTAAAGTGGAGAGATAAAATGTAGGGCATCATATGAAGAAATAAGATAATATAACTACCTGAACATTTTAAGAGGTTTCTAGACCTGGTTTTCTCAGAAATAAGAAAAATATGAAATGTATTTTCTCCTGAAGAAAATATTGTCTGCTATAGGGAGTGTATCCAAGTTGCAACCACTTCTTTAAATTAGTAAAGAATAGTCTTATCAGAAATTACTACAGTGGAATGGACACCTCTTTAGAGGAACTTTTCCCTCAAGATAACCAAACATGATATGAACATGAAATAATTACAACAAAAGTTACATTATTTTTATCAGGATAATGCTCTCTCAAACATAAAATAGGATGCAGCTTCTTGGGCCAGATTCACACAAAAAATGCCAACATTCTCAATATTCGAGTTAATGAAGCCAAGGACAGAAATTCTTTGAAAACTTAACGCCACTTCTCACAGTAACAACAGCCTGCAAAATTGATTCAATTTTTGATCCAATAAGAAAAATGAGCAGTCAATGTACACCGAATTCCAAAAGCACGTTATCTATTTTAGAAATGGAAAATGTATGAAAAGCTATGTTGATTATGAAACATACTTAAAAAAAAAATTTAGTCGAGTTCTCTGTGGGAATGCATCCAGCCTCCTTTCTGGAGTTACTCCAGAGAGACGTCACGTCTCTGTCTCTGAGGCTGAGTGGAATCGAGACAATTTAGATGATTGCTCTCACATGTGTGAAAATCCCACCCTGGTCCTACTCAATACCACATCATAGGCTAAAAAGGAATCAGCTATTAATTCCACACACAAAATAATAGACTTTGGTCATGGAAAAAAATGTGCAATCAAGGAGCAACCTTCACTGTCAATAATAGAACACAGAATTTAAACCTTCAGCCCTTCTTCCTCCCTCTTCCTCCTCTATTCCTAGTGAGTTTACTATCACATCTAACCTATACTGTACGGAATTTAAAATCTGAATTGATAAAAAGCATGTTGTACCATCTCTATTCCTTAAGTTGACTGAAACATGATGCTTTCAAATTTCTGTCTCAAGTCCTTTAACCAGTAACTTTCCAATTGCATCCTCTCCTAGGGAGAAACACTGAATCCATCGTAGGCATGGAGGAGGTCCAAGCACTGACCCAAGAGAAAGTGACCCTTATGCTGCAACACTGGACAATTAACACGAGGTCTCCCTGCCCTCTGACGCCCTCCACTGAACAATTAGAAGGATGAAAACATTCTTCCTTTAGACAAAATCTGCCTCCTTTTATCTTAAGTGAAGTAGGATAATTCTACTCTGTTTTCCAGCACAGCTGCTCAAATACTTGAAAACATATTAACAGCCTCCAGCTTTTGTGCCTTAAGCTTAATTTCTCAGATCCTCTCACTCTCGCACACCTTCCTGCCCAACCCCCATCATCCCACTCACCCTGCTCAAAAGGTGGCCAGCATTTCTAATATTACCCCTGAGAGCACAGTGCCTGGGGTAGGATACCACTCTCCCAGGTGTCTTCTGATCATGTCAGAGCGTGGTAGAAGTGTGCCTTCCTTCGTCTGGGGCATTATGGGTCAATTAAGAGGGTCTAAGACTATTTTATCAAGAATATGTGTTACACATACTCCTTGTAGAAAATTAAAATTACTTATGATATCAAACACCCCAGAATTACTACAAATCAACATTTGGCATATTCTCTCATAATTGTTTCTCCAGGCAGCTATTTTTTTTAAAACAAACTTGGTATCATATTACATATAATTATATATGCAGATAATTTCATTTCATATTTCACCATAGATTTTCTCCACATTTTTAAAAATTCTTTGAACTTCTCATCTTGAATGGTTATATAGCAGCTTATCTTTTATTTTTTTTAAAGATTTTATTTATTTATTTGAGAGAGAGAGAATGAGAGAGAGCATGAGAGGGAGGAGGGCCAGAGGGAGAAGCAGACTCCTTGCCGAGCAGGGAGCCCGATGCGGGACTCCATCCTGGGACTCCGGGATCATGACCTGAGCCGAAGGCAGTCGCTTAACCAACTGAGCCACCCAGGTGCCCATAGCAGCTTATCTTGTAGCTATATCTTATTTAACCACCCCTTACTTTTGAATATTTATGCTAGTTCAGATTTTTAGCTACCTTTATATATTTAACCACTCTAATTTCTTTGCATAGCTTTGAATAAGTTAATTTATTGCCGCAAAAGATTTTAACTTTTTATTCATATTGCTTGATTATTTTTCAGAATGCAACGCCAATGCACGCATCTACCATAACATTTAGGAATAATTCTCTCCCTACTGATCTTGCTAGGATTACGCAGGATTAATTTCAACTTTTAAAAATAAAAGGGACTAAAGAAAATTGGCATATCTTTCTTTTAATTTGCTTTTTTTTATGACTAGAAAAGCTAAACATTTTGTTTGCAATAGCCATTTATAATTTTTGTGTGAATTGTCAATTTAGGCCTTTTTTCCTACTTATTTATTTTTATTTTGGAGAGCGAGCGAGCCAGGGGGAGGGTCAGAGGGAGAAGGAGGGAGAATCCTTTTTATTTTTTTAAGATTTTATTTATTTATTTGAGAGACAGAGACAGATAGGGACAGAGAGCACAAGCTGGGAGGAGAGGGAGCAGCAGGCTCCCCGCTGAGCAAGGAGCCTCATGTGGGGCTCAATCCCAGGACCCTGGGGTGCTGACCTGAGCCGAAGGCAGATGCTTAACTGACTGAGCCACCCAGGTACCCCTCCTGTTATCTACTTTAGTGTGAAATCACAATATTTTTCTTCCTGTATTGTTATTTTATACACTATAAAGAACACTAACATTTATTTACTACTATGCTTTTCCAAATGTTTCTCAAAGATTATCTATTCTTGTTTTAATTATGTTTTTAAACATAAAAACTAATTTTAAGTTAAATTTGTCACTTATCTTTGTGATTTCTTTTGCTGTCTTTATGCATAAAAAGTTTCCCCTATCCTAACATTAGCTAAATGTAAATCTATTTTTGAATAGGATTTTTGCTCCTTTTTTCTTTTGATTTCTTTTCTTTTTTTTCTTCTTTCCTTCCTATGTTTCTTTTTATTTCCTTTCCAAAAAAGATACACCTTTTACGTGAATTTTCAGTGTTTTGATGTGAATAATAAGGTGAGGAATTATTTTTTTCCAACTAATTTCTTTTAAGACCATTTGTTGAATAATCGATCTTGTTCTCATTATTGTGTGATGTTTATCATATACCAAGAGCTTAAATATACTTATGTTCATTTCAGAGCTATCTATTCTACCATTATCATAGTTTTTATTTATTGTCTATTAAAATAAATATGTAAATGATTTCCACATTCATCCCCAGTCTTTTAGATCATGGCTTTCACATATTTTAATTGTTAATTTCATTTACCTTTGGTTAATTGGAGAAGTTTCAAGTGGGATTTTTTCCCCCAAGACAGTATGTGGGTAATATAGGAACACTGTTTCACTTATACCTGAGAATTTCTGTATTTCCATTGTACATGAAAGACAAGTTACCTGCATATAATCTTTACTCCTTTAAATTACATACATGTTGTTTCACTGTCTTGCAGCATAGAGTAAATTTTGATTGTATGTAGCTAACCATTTTTTTTCCTGCCTGGATAGTACACATAATATAAAATACTTTTTTTTGCATTTACAGAATATAGCTATAGTTTATTTTTTCTTAATTTATAGAGCTAATGAAGACAAAATTTTAACTTGAATAAATGGTTATATATGCTCCCAGTAACTTCCAAATGTAGCAGGGTTTTGAGAATGGAAATTTTAGCTAAGGCACATTTCAGGTAAAGTGGTGGAAAAGTTCAAATAGAAGGCCAAGAACCAGCAATCCTTAATCCTCCCACTCATTGTGAAAACCCTTCAGCCAACATCATAGTTACTGGTGGAACATGAACCCTTTTCCCCTAAGAATGAGGATAAGCACTAATGTCTGCTCTCACTGGTTCTATCAGCACTGGACTGGAGGTACTATGTACTGCAATGGAGAAGTCTTAAATCCCTCACTAACTCTGGGGATCGGTGGGCAGAATGAATCCATCAGGAGTCAGAGAACAGGTGGGGACTGTAGAAAAGAACACTTCTGTAAGTCCAGCATTGTCTCTGCTGAAGCCGGAAGAGAAGGGCTTTAAGGAGACTCATGTGAGACTTTAATGTGTGTCTTCTACAGGGTCAGGGACACCATAGATTGGTGGCTGCACAATATCGAGAAAACTACAAGAGGCTGCTGAATCAGCCTGTGGCAACAAGGGAGAGAGTTCAAGTTTTGCAAGTGAGTGTGTGCTCCTAGGGTTCAATGGGTCAGAGAATATGGGCTTCCAGAGGGCCAGCTGTAGTCCAGATAAGAGAGAACTGGTATGGGTCTTCTAAGGTGCCTATCCAAGAGGTCCTCCTGGAGGGATGAAGAGGCAGCCAAGAAAAGCAATGTAATACAACAGTCCCCCCTTATCCACAGGGGATACATTCCAAGACCCCCAGTGGATGCCTGAAACTGCAGATAGTACTGAATCTGATATGTACTAGGTTTTTTTCTATACATGCACACCTATGATAAAGTTTAACTTATAAATTAGGCACAGTAAGAGATTAACAATAACTAATAATAAAATAGAACAATTCTAATGATATATTGTAATAAAAGTAATGTGAATGTGGTTGCTTCCTTCCTTAAACTATCTTACTATACTGTATTCACCCTCTTCTTGTGACGATGTGAGATGATCAAATGCCTACATGATGAGATGCAGTGAGGGGAATGACGTAGGCACTGTGACCTAGCGTTAGGCTACCACTGACCTTCTGACCATCCGTCAGAACCAATAAATAGATTTCATCATATTCTATTTCAAGGTCATGACTATACAGTGAACAAAGACACATAGTGAAAGAGCCAGCAGATTTTCTGCAACAATGGACCTGACATTATGTAGATAAAATTCATTTTTATCTTCCATCGTCATATAACACTGGTGTGTCCTCCTTGAGATCAGATGTCTTGGTGGGCTCATTGCTCCTGTGACATGCCCTCTGTTTCACTTTAAAAATATGTTTTTATCCGAGCTTTTTTTTTTTTTAATTACACTTTTCTTTCGGACCAGCTTTGAGTTTGCAGAAAAATTGAGCATAACGTACAGAGATGTCTTATATGCTCTCTTGCCGCAGCCCCCCGCCCCGCCGGTTTCCCTCATTACTAACATTTTACATTAGGATGGTACTTTTATTACAATCAATGAGCCAATATTGAAACATCATTGTTAACCAACGTCCATAGCTGACATTAGGGTTCATACTTCGTGCTGTAAATTTTATTGGTTTTGAGAAATGTATGACATGTATCCACCATTATGCTATCCTCCAGATTAGTTTCATTACTCTCCAAATTTCCTGTGTTCTGCCTATTCACCACTCCCTTCCTCTCCCTCCACCCCTAAAAACTACTGGTATTTTTCCCATCTGTAAAGTTTTGCCTTTTTCAGAATGTCTCAGGGTTGGGAATCATACAGTACATAGCTTTTATAGATTGGCTCCTTTCACTTAGCACTACGCATTTAAAGTTCTATCATATCTTTTTGTAGCTTGACAGCTCATTTCCTTTTATTGCTGAAAAACATCCCAATGTATGAACCACAGTTTCCTATCGAAGAACATCTTGGTTGTTTCCATGTTTTGACAATTGTGAATAAAGCTTCTATAGGCATTCACGTGCAGGTTTTTTTTTGTGGACATGTTTTCAACTCATTTGGGTAAATACCAAGGAGCTTGACTGCTATATCATATGGTAAGAGCATGTTTAGTTTTGTAGGAAACTGCAGAACTGTCTTCCAAATTAGCTATAGCAATAATATTTCACTCCATTCTCTGCTTGCATGGTTTCCAAAAAGAAGTCTGATGTAATTATTATACTTGCTCTTCTAAAAGGGTAAGGAGTTTTTCCCCTCTGGTTTCTTTCAAGATTTTCTCTTTTTCTTGATTTCCTGCAGTTTAAATGCAATATGTCTATGTTTATTCTGTTTGGTGTTCTCTGAGCTTCCTGGCTCTGTGGTTTGGCACTGATTTTTGGAAATTAACAGTCATTGTTGCTTCAAGCAGTCATTGTTTCCATTCTTTCCTTTCTCTCTTCCTTCTCTTTCTGGTATTCTCACTACAATTATAGGATGCCTTTAATATTCCACAGTTCTTGGATATTCTGTTCTGTTTTTTTTTTTTCCATTTTTTTTTTCCTCTTTACAATTTAGTTTTGGAATTTTCTATTGATATTTTTTCAAGCCCACTGATTTTTTTCTTTGGCCATGTCAGTCTATTGATGAACTCATGAAAGGCATTCTTCACTTCCGTTACGGTATTATTTATTTATTTATTTTTATTTCTAGCATTTCCTTTTGATTTTTTCTTAGAGTTTCCCTATCTCTGTTTGTATCACACCTCTGCTCTTTTAAGTTGTCCACTTTTCCCGTTAGAAGCCTTTGCTTATTCATCATATGTTTTTCAAATTCCTGGTCTGATTATTTCAGTATCTTTCACCTGTTTGAGTCTGATTCTAGTGCTTGATCTGTCTTTTCAAACTGTTTTTTTTTCCTTTTACTATATCTGCAATTTTTTCTTGAAAGCCAGACAAGACATACTGGGTAAAAGGAACTGAGGTAAACAGGCATTCAGTGTGTGGTTTATGTTTATCTGATTAGGGGTTAGACTGTGTTTATTATTTTCTGTTTCTGTAGTTATCAGAAACTAAAATTTTCTCTGAGGTGCTTGTTTTTATCTTCCCAGTTGTCTTAGGGAGACAACCTATGCATCTTAAACAAGACCTGCGATGTGCAGTTCCTTTCTTGTAATTCCCTGTTGTCACTTAGGAGTCCTACTGATATGGTGGTTATGCCTGAGTGAGGAGAAGCATTCTATGGTGCTACGATTAGGTCTTGGTCTTTTAGGGAGCCCGTGGCCCCTGGGCTGTAACACTTACAAGTTCTTTCTCTTGGTAAGATAGGAAGGCTAGAGAGGGGCTGGAGCTGAATATTTCCTTTCCCTCATGTTGGTTAGGCTTTTGTACAACCTTGGTCAGTTTGGCTCTGTTGAAACAGTTTCTCTTGAAGGCAAGTCTTTTTATGAAGATGAGAATATTTTGGGCATATTTAAAAATAGTTCCTTTCCCCTTTCCTCTGTGAGAAGCAGGAGGGGATTTTTCTCAGATCCTTTTGGTGTGAATGTAGATCTTCTGGAGGTAAAATTCACAAAAGTGTAGGGCCTGCCCCTAACACTGGGCTCCCCTGGAGGTGTCATTGCCAAGCTTGTCTACACTGAGCCTCCAGCAATTTGTCAATGAGAGCTCAAGTTTTCTTACCCCAGCACTGGTTCCTGTAGAGGCTCCTGCTCTTGGGATTCTGCCCTGGTCAGTTGTGATTTCCTGTAACCACTTGTCTGCCTCTCCAGTTTTGAGGACTGACACTGGTTTGCCCTGAGACATCACTCCTTGATGGATCTAAGAATGACTGTGGATTTTCAGCTTTTTCTTATTATGAGAATGGAAGTGACAGCTTTCAAGGTCTTTGTATGCTGGACTGAAAGTCTTGATTCTTTTTCCAAAACTACTATTGTTTTTTTTCTTACTATATATGTAAACATCCATTAATGTCTAATTTTAATACTATCTGTGGATCTATCTATCCATCCATCTATCCAACTACATCCCTATTTACTTACTCCTCCGCAACAACCAAATAACTAACCTTTGGGCCTAAGATGGTAAGACTGTATAAAATAAATGGCTGTGGTAATACCTTTTTTAAAAAATCCTTGCAAACTTGATAGGTAAAAAAATATAAGCATTTTTCATTATATTTTTATTTCTTTGACTCTTTCTCACTGATTTACAAGTTCTATATTTGTTAGAAGATTACTCTTTTCCTATATATAACATGGTATCATTTACTTTGCTTTTCTATTTTATTTTGTGGCGTATATATCACTTTTGAACCTAAACATTAAAGAGATTAAATTTATGGTTTTGTGTGATAATTAAAAGTCTGAAAGAACTTAAGTTGAACCATGAATATAACGTTAGTGAAAGTTATAAACTGAACATCAGAATTATGGATGAGATGATGAAGTCAACCACATGGAAGGTAATTTTAAAATCAGTATATAATGAAGTCCCTTTCTCCCACATAATGAGATATTATATGGTAATGAGGATAAACAAATGACAACTCACACAATAATATGAAAGAAATCTCATACAAAGATGCTGAATACAAAAGAGTGCAATTGATGATTCCATTTAGATAAAGATTACAAGTAGGCAAGCATCTATAGAGCATGAGAAGTTACTATTGGCAGAGGGAATAGACTGGAATGGTCACTAGGAGGGCTCTGGGATCCTGGTAATGTTCTGTTTTTGTTTTGCTTTGTTTTATTTTTAATCTGGATGCTTGTTATATGGCTGTGTTCAATTTGTGAAAATTCATTGAGTACTTATGCTTTATGCAATTTTCTGTATTTTATACTTCAATAAAAGTTTAAAAGATACCTGCCCCTTTACCTTGTGCCAGGTTTCCCTACCTCTTCCCCAACAAAATGTTCCAAGTTGGTGTCTCCCATAGCATATTTGCAGGAGTATTTGTAATTGTGGTCTTGTGCTTCACAGTTTGTGGTACAATGTTCCTTTATAGCACTGTTTCCAAAGTATAACTTTGGAGCTTCCACTGGGCAACTGTGAATTTTCAAGGTTAGCAGAAGGGTGACACATTATATATGGCCAACTCTACCTCTTAGTGCACACATCTGAATATGCCCAGAATTAAAATGGCCTATGTTCCCTACATTACAGCTCTTTGGATTAACTCTAAGTCAGTGTTAATTAACTTGGTGGGGGGATCCTTTCACAATGTATACATAAATCAAATCACCATCTTATATACTTTAAATGTATTACAATCTTATTTGTCAATTATGGCTCAAAAAAACCCTGAAGAAATGTAAAAAACAAATAAAACAAAACAAAAACAAAGTCAGTTTAAAGGATATAAGCTGGCTCCACAGAAGGGCTGTGGGGGACAAGTTTGGCTGTCTTTCATCCCTTGGACCCAGAACATTAGCACTGTTTCATTTTGAAGAACCATCCACTGGATTTCCTTTTTTCCTCTATGATGATTTTATTTCAAAACCCTTATTTATTTCAAAAACCTTCAAAAACCTTCCTTTCTATTTATTGGGTCTCAGTCAGAATCACTCAGACCTAACCAAATAGGCCTTAGTAACTCTGAATCTTATGGAACTTCTTAGGCAGATCAACCACCTCTTCCCCCCAGACACCCTTAAACTGCATGTTTTAATAAATTTTTACACACACACACACACACACACACACACACACTTACTTCATCAGACTGCTTCATACTGATTTATTTGAAGAAAAAAAAAAATGTATAGAGAGTTTAAGCACCTTTCCCGAATTATGGGACTATATATAAGGGAGAAGAAAGATTAAGAAATCTTACAAACTGATAACTAATCCTCTTTGACCCTGTTGCTTTCCACTGGCAAACTGCTCCTGCATCAGGGCCTTAATTGTTACCCTTAACTTAATGAGTTTCAAAATTAATTTGAGAACCCCAAAACATCCCTCGAACTTTGTCCTATATCTACTACTATTGGCATTTCCATCTGGATGTTATGTTTTCATACTCGGCATGCCCTAAAACAAACTCTGTATTCCAAATCTGCAACCACCCTTTAGAAAAATCCTTTGCAATGTTCATACTTCCACAATTTCTCAATTATTCAGTTCAAAATTTCATATTAAATTGTGCCCTATAAAATGCAACATTTAAGCATTTAAGACATACTCTCTGCTCAAGACCATAATCTGACAAATTTAAAACAAGTATTCTGAAGTTAGTGTCAATGAAACCATTAAAAACGCTAATATGCAACTGGAAATCATAGCCAGAGCAATCAGGCAAGAAAACTAAATAAAAGGCATCCAAGTCAGAGAGAAAGAAATAAAATTGTCTCTGTTTGCAAATGACATGACTATATATAAAAAATCTTAAAGAATCCACCAAAAAACTGTTAGATCTAATCAACAAATTCAGTAATTTTCAGGATTGAGTTGCAGGATTAAAAGTAAACATACATAAATCAGTACTGTTTCTATACACTAACAATGAATTATTTGAAAAAGAAATAAAGAAAACAATCCTATTTACAATAGCATCAAACACAATAAAATCCTTAGGGATAAATTTAAGCCAAGGAGGTGAAAGACCTGTACACTGAAAACTGTAAGACACTGATGAAAGAAATTGGAGAAGACATAAACAAATGGAGAGATATTCTGTGCTCATGGCTTGGAAGAATTAATATTCTTAAAATGTCCATATTATCTAAAGCTATCTGCAGGTTCAATGCAATCCCTATCAATATCCCAATGGCGTTTTTTATAGAAATAGAAAAAACAATCCTAAAAAACATATGGAACCACAAAAGACCCCACATAGCCAGAGCAATCTTGAGAAATAAGAACAAAGCTGGAGGCATTATATTTCCCAATTTCAAATGATATTATAAAGCTACAGTAATCAAGAGTACGGTATGGATGTAAAACAAACTGAGGTTTGCTGGAGGGGAGGTGGGTAGGCGAAGGGGTAAGTGGTTGCCAGAGGTATGGCGTGTGTGTGTATGAAGGAAATGGGTAAAGGTAGTCAAAAGGTAGAAACTTCCAGTTATAAGATAAATAAGTCCTGGGTATGTAATGTCAGCAGGTGACATTGGTTAATTATGTGTATTTGAAAGTCCTAAGAAAGTGAATGTTAAAAGTTCTCATCACACACAAAAAATTGTAACTATGTGAGGTAATGAATGTGTTAACTTAATTTTTATTGTGGTAATCATTTTGCAACACATACATACATCAAATCATTATGTTGTATATCTTAAGCTTACACTACATGTCACTTATATCTCAATAAATGGGAAAATTAACTTTAAAAATGCTAATATGCATAGCAATAAGACATTGTATGTGGAAGCCATAAATAAATCATAACTATCTTCACTATTTTGTGATTAAGATTTGTTTAATTTAAAATCAGGAAGAATTCAAAGATTATTGTTTTTATTTTGAACTTTCTAATGAGTACAATTCCATTTTCTCTACTTAAGTATTTTTATTCTTCAAGTCCTTGTGGAAGTGCATGGCATGCGTCAACTCCAAACTAACAGACCTGGGAAGCAAAGAAGTTGATATAATTTTTGATGCTTCATTCTGGAAGGACTTGTAAAAATTACTAATTTCACTCTGTATCCAATGATTGCCTTTTGTCACCATATTTCTGGCTAATGAATTCCAATCTATACTTGAATTAATCATTTCTATCACTTAAGGTTAGCAACGATACTTAGGTCTGAGTATTAGGACTGAGTATTATTTTTGTTTTTTCCAAAGTTTTATTTAAATTCAAGTTAGTTCACATACAGTGTAGTAATACCTTTCTGAAGGTAGTTTCTACCTTTTGACTACTTTACCCATTTCCTTCATACACACACACTCCATGCCTCTGGCAACCACTTACCTGTTCTCTGTATCAATGAGTCTGATTTTTTTTTTTTTTTTTTAGATTCCACATATAAGTGAAATCATACAGCCTTTCTCCATCTGATTTTTTTCACTTTGCATAATGGCCTCAAGTTTCATCCATGTTGTCACAAATGGCAGGATTTCCTTCTTTTTTATGGTTGAATAATATTTCAGTGTGTATGCAATATATGCCACATTTTCTTTATTCATTATTCTGTTGATCAACACTTAGGTTAGTTTCAGGGGTAGAATTTAGTGATTCATCAGTTGCATATAATACCCAGTGCTCATTACATCAAATGTCCTCCTTAATGCCCATCACCCAATTACCCCACTACCTCACCCACCTCCCCTCCAGCAACGCTCAGTTAGTTCCCTATATTTAAGAGTCCCTTATGGTTTGCCTCCCCCTCTGTTTTCATCCTATTTTATTTTTCCTTCCCTTCCCCTATGTTCATCTGTTTTGTTCTTTAAATTCCATACATGAATGAAATGATATGGTATTTGTCTTTCTCTGACTTATTTCACTTAAAATAATACCCTCTAGTTCCATCCATGTTGTTGCAGATGGCAAGAGTTCATTCTTTTTGATGGCTGAGTAATATTCCATTGTGTGTGTGTGTGTGTGTGTGTGTGTGTGTGTGTGTGTGTGTACACACACCACCTCTTCTTTATCCATTCATCTGTCATTGGACATCTGGGCTTTTTCCATGGTTTAGCTATTGTGGACATTGCTGCTATAAACATTGGGGTGCATGTGTCCCTTCAAATCACTATGTTTGTATCCTTTGAATAAATACCTAGTAGTGCAATCACTGGGTTGTAGGTAGTTCTATTCTTAACTTTTTGAGAAACCTCCGTACCGTTTTCTAGCATGGCTGCACCAGTCTGCATTCCCACCAACATTATAAGAGGGTTCCCCTTTCTCAGCATCCTTGCCAACATTTGTTGTTTTCTGAGTTGTTAATTTTAGCCATTCTGACTGGTGTGAGGTGGTATCTCATGTGTTTTTGATTTGTATTTCCCTGATACCAGTGATGGTGCGCATTTTTTCATGTGTCTGTTAGCCATTTGTATGTCTTCTTTGGAGAAATGTCCGTTCATGTCTTCTGCCTATTTCTTGATTGGATATTTTGGTTTTTGGGTGTTGAGTTTGGTAAGTTCTTTATAGATTTTGGATACTAGCCCTTTATCTGATAAGTTATTTGCAAATATCTTCTCCCATTCCATAGGTTGCCTTTTAGTTTTGTTGATTGTTTCCTTTGCCCTGCAAAGGCTTTTTATCTTGATGAAGTGCCAATAGTTCATTTTTGCTTTTGTTTTCCTTGCCTTTGGAGTCTAGCAAGAAGTTGCTGCAGCTGAGGTCAAAGAGATTGCTGCCTGTGTTCTCCTCTAGGATTTTTTAAGCCTGGCTAGGGGTTTATCAATCTTATTAATTCTTTGAAAGAACCAGCGCCTAGTTTCACTGATCAGTTCTACTTTTTTTTAAATTTGTATATCATTGATTTCTGCTCTAACGTTTATTACTTCTCTTCTCCTGCTGGATTTAGGCTTTATTTGCTGTTCCTTTTCCAGCTCCCTTAGGTGTAATGATAATTGTACATTTGAGACTTCTTGTTTCTTGAGGAAGGCCTGTATTGCTATATACTTCCCTCTTAGGACTGCCTTTGCTGCATCCCAAAGGTTTTGAACTGTTCTGTTTTCATTTTCATTTGCTTCCATGTATTTTTTAAATTCTTATTTAATTTCCTGGTTGTCCCATTCATTCTTCAGTAGGATGTTCTTTCACCTCCTTGTATTTGTGGTCCTTTCAAATTTTATCTTGTGGTTGACTTCATGTTTCATAGCATTGGTGTCTGAAAATATGCATGATATGATCTCAATCTTTTTGTACCAGTTGAGACCTGATTTGTGACCATACAGTATGTGATCTATTCTGGAGAATGTTCCATGTGCTCTTGAAAAGAATGTGTATTCTGCTGCTTTAGGATGAAATGCTCTGAAGATATCTGTGAAGTCCGTTTGGTCCGGTGTGTCATTCAAAGCTCCTTGTCTCCTTGTTGATCTGCTTAGATGATCTGTCCATTGCTGTGAGTGGGGTGTTACAGTCCCTTACTATTATTGTATCAATGAGTTTCTTTAATTTTGTTATTAATTGCTTATATATTTAGCTGCTCCCAAGGTAGGGGCATAAATATTTACAATTGTTAGATTTTCTTGTTGGACAGATCCTTTTATTATGATATAGTGTCCTTCTTCATCTCTTATTACAGTCTTTGGTTTAAAATCAAGTTTGTCTGATATAAGGATGGCTACTCGCTTTCTTTTGATGTACATTAGCATGATAATTTGTTCGCCACCCCTTCACTTTCAATCTGGAGGTGTCTTTGGGTCTAAAATGAGTCTCTTATAAGCAGCATATCAATGGGTCTTGTTTTTTTTTTAATATCCATTTTCATACCCTATGTCTTTTGATTGGAGCATTTAGTCCATTTACATTCAGAGTAATTATTGAAAGATATGAATTTAGTGCCATTGTATGACCTGTAAAGTCACTGTTTCTATAGACTGTCTCTGTTCCTTTCTGGTCTTTGTTACTTTTTGGCTCTCTCTTCACTCAAAGGAGTCCCTTTAATATTTCCTGCAGGGCTGGTTCAGTGTTCACAGATGCCTTTAGTTTTTGTTTGTTCTGGGTACTCTTTATCTTTCCTTCCATTCTGAATGACAGCCTTGCTGAATAAAGCATATTCTTGGCTGCATGTTTTTTCCCATTTAGCACATTGAATATATCATGCCAGTTCTTTCTGGCCTGCCAGGTCTCTGTGTATGGGTCTACTGCCAGCCTTATGTGTCTACCCTTGTAGGTTAAGGATCTCTTGTCTCAAGCTGCTTTCAGGATATTCTCTTTATCTTTGAAATTTGCATGCTTCACTATATATCAAGGTGTTGACCTATTTTTATTGATTTTGAGGGGGGTTCTCTGTGCCTCCTGAACTTAAATGCCTGTTTTCTTCCCCAGATTAGGGAAATTTTCAGCTATAATTTGTTTAAATAAACCTTCTGTCCCTCTCTCCCTGTCTTCATTTCCTAGGACCCCTATTATCTGGATATTATTTCTTTTTTTTTTTTTTAAAGATTTTATTTATTTTTTAGAGAGCAAGTGAGAGAGAAACAGCATGAGAGGGGAGAGGGTCAGAGGGAGAAGCAGGCTCCCCGCTGAGCCGGGAGCCCAATGTGGGACTCGATCCCAGGACCCTGGGATCATGACCTGAGCCGAAGGCAGACGCTTAACCATCTGAGCCACCCAGGTGCCCCGCTGGATATTATTTCACTTTATGGAATTGCTGGGTTCTCTAAGTCTTCCTTCCTGATCTAGTAGTTTTCTTTCTTTCTTCTTTTCAGCTTCCTTATTCTCCATCATTTTATCTTCTATATCACTGACTCTCTTCTGCCACATTTTTCCTCATTTTTATGGCCTCCACTTGGGACTGCATCTTGGTAATAGCATTTTTAATTTCAGCCTGATTAGATTTTAGTTCTTTTATTTATACAGTAAGGGATTCTCTAGTATCTTCTATGTTTTTTTCAAGCCCAGCTAGTATCTTTATAATCGTTTTAAGTTCTAGTTCAGACATCTTACTTATTTGATTGATCAAATCCTTTGCCATGAGTACTACCTCCTGTTTTTTTGGGGGTGAATTTCTCCGTTTTGTCATTTTGTGCAGAAAAGAAGAGGAAAAAACAACAATAACAATAACAATAACAACAGGAAAAAAAACCCCAAAACAAAAAAAAAACAAACAAAACAAAAAACTAGATCCTGGGGGTGTTTTGGTTTACTTGTTAAAGGAAACTAGATCCCAAAATAAGAAAGAAAAACTTCATATACATATACATATATATGTGTGCGTGTGTGTGTGTAAAGTAAAATAAAATACAATGAAAGGAAACAAAACATATATATATATAACTTATGTAAAAGAAAAATTAAAAAAAGAAAAAAGAATTGGAAAAATTAAGAAAATAACTGAAAAAATAATACTAAAAGACTAAAAAATAAAAATACAAAGAATGGTATATATTATTTTCTCCAAGAGCTGAAGCTTTGTTGCCCTCTATGATACCTGAACTTGGTACAAGTGAGTTGTTTGTGCTGGTCTTCTGGGGGAAGGGGCCTGTTGCTCTGTTTCTCAGGGGGACTTACCCTATGGCAAATGTGCCTCCTGTTGGCAGAGGCAGGGCTCAGTGTAAGTGGCTCCGGATTCCACTATGTGGTGCTGTTTTACTCCCTGAAGGCTTTCAGCTCAGATGGGAGAGATGAATATGGCTGTGCCCCACTCTCTAGCCCTGGAAGCTGAAAATTTGCTCCCCCCACTGTTAAGTGAGCCCTCACAGGAAAACAATCAATCACTTTCGTCTCCCCAGTTTCCAACAGAACTCTCTGTTCTGTGACCAAGCGTTTTAATCTCAGGCACAACAGAATTCCCGAACTCCAAATTTTATAGACTCTTGCAGTGTGGACACATGCTCTTCCTCCGGGGGAAGAGGGTGGGTCTTTCCACACTTCTGCCTTTAGCTGGCTCCCTCCAGGAAAGTGGTTGCACCACTGTGCAGTGGTTCACAGTTTATGGCAACATAGAGCAGAAAGCTTGCACCTAGTCTCTCTGTTCTCAGCTGGCTTCCCCGATCCTATGCCTGGGAACTCTGCTGCATTCAGGCTCCATCCATTCTTCTTGCGACCCCCAGGGATCCTGAGACCACACTGTCATACCTGGGATTCCACCCTGCTTCACCTGAGCACATTTAAGCCAGGGACATACAGCACTTTGGTAGAGTACTATAAGCTCCAATTTTGCACTCCTCTGCTTATAATACTTGCAGTAGCCTCCTTAAGCAGGCTCCCTCTGCACTGCCATATCCTTAGCTATATCACCCTGGATTCAAGTCTCTGCACCTCCTACCTTCCAAACGGTGGTCCCTTTTCTAATTGTAGACTTTCAGCATTCATTTTCTCAGATCTCTGATTGATTTCTCAGGTGTTCGTAATGATTTGATAACTATCTAGTTGTATTCAAGGGACAAGAAACACTTAGGGTCCCCTTACTCTACCATCTTAAATCTTCCCCTTTGAATAACTATTTTTGTATGGATAAATACCTAGTAGTGCAATTGTTGGGTCATAGGATAGTTCTATTTTTAACTTTTTGAGGAACCTCCATACTGTTTTCCAGAGTGGCCATACCAGCTTGCATTTCTACCAACAGTGTAGGAGGGTTCCCCTTTCTCTGCATCCTTGCCAACATCTGTTGTTTCCTGAGTTGTTAATTTTAGCCATTCTGACTGGTGTGAGGTAGTATCTCATGTGTTTTTGATTTGTATTTCCCTGATGCTGAGTGATGTTGAACACTTTTTCATGTGTCTGTTAGCCATTTGTATGTCTTCTTTGGAGAAATGTCTATTACTGTCCTTTGCTCATTTCTTAACTGGATTTTTTATTTTTTGGGTGTTGAGTTTGATAAGTTCTTTTTTATAGTGTGATTTTATTTTCCAGTTGTTTCCATATTGGTCACCCAGAATCCAACATGGGGTAAAAGAATAAGCCTCATTCTAACTCTACCTAATTAAATTTCCAAAATATGAAGACATCTTTTTTGGGTCCTCTTATCCTTAATGCCACTAATCTCTAATAATTTCACAATTTCTTTACTTCTTATTTTTGACTTTGCCCCTTCACTATCCACCTCAACTATAATTCAACCACACTTTTTTTTTAAAGTATGGTTTCTAGAACTGAGCACAAAACTCTAAAATTGAGTTCCTTAGCACTGTGACAAGCATAATTTTTACTTCAATTAAACTAGTTCCTAAAATTCTATTAATACAGACTATGAATGCATTAGCCCTTGAGGGGCTTCATAAAAATATTGAAACATTAAATACACAGATTAACACAAATTCCAAATTACCTTTGACATTTACTACAATTTGGTGTATTTCTCCCACTATCTTCTTGAGTAGTTAGTTTTTGACAATTCTATCTGGAATCCTGACAACTGAAGAGTCCTTCTTGGTGTTAATGACTTTATTTATTTTTCGTGGAGTAAACATGGGCATGCTCAGAGAAGCTAGATTTATTTCATAACAGTATTAAGTGCAATAGATTGATTACACTCTGTATTAAGTGACCTCATGGTTTTTTAAAAAGTAAAATCATATTACATATATTTTCTATATCTGCAAGTGGAAATTCATGTAATATGCTATAATATTTTAAATTAATTTTAAAAAATATACTTTAAAGACTCTGAGCTGCTTTCTGAGATTTGCCTTTCCCTACCACATTTCTAGCTAATGGCTTCCACCCTATTTTTGATTAAATAAATGCCACAGTAAAACCAGATGAAACAAAGCAAACCAAACAATACAATGTAGCAGATCACCATGAATAAAAGCTTCATGAGGATTAACTGTTCCCTGTTATATTTTTTTTATTGAAATGTTATTATGAAATAGGATTGTACTTAATAGCGGTCAGTTCGTATTTTTATAATTAGTCTTTTCAAAACCAAAATAAAAATAAGGGCATTCTTTGTGATCTCTTCCGTGTACTAATAATTTATATAAACTAGATTTATTTATACCTTTATAAGAATTTTAGATTGTTCTTGAAATAGTATATAGATTACACAAGATTATTCTATCTGAATATAGGAGATAGTACTTGTTGCAGCAACACTATTGGAACTGGTCCCTAAGGGTTCATATTGTGTAACCACACCTGACCATGCTGTTCTCCATATGGCAGTGGGGTTCCCCTAGTTCAGGGATGTGTGGCCTACAATGTTTGAAAGATGGCTTGAACTCTGGGCTCTTGAAAACAGCAGAATGAACAAAAAAAGAATATTCAAGAGCCATGAGTAAAATATACAAGTAAAATATACCTAAAACAAGACACCTATAAACACAGCTATATCACACGTGCATACTACGAACTCTTTATCCCTGCTTTTTGCAGAATGGAGGCATGCGGTGAGGGTATCTCTCTTGCTGCAGCTGCTTTCTTTAGCTGGAGCCCCTCTACTTCCCCATTTCTCCCCTTCCTTTGTGACTCAAACTGTGGAGTAGGAGATAGTTGGTTCAGGCTTGGCTCTGCCGCTCCTAGCTGTGTGTACATGGGCAAGCCATGTAAATCCAATGACCATCTGTATTTTCCCCCAGAAAACAAATGTGCAGTCACATCTGTCTTGAAGTGTTTGTGACCATGTTCATAAAATGCTTCCACTAGATGTGAGTTTTAGGAATCAAGGACTATGTTCTAATCAACATTTCATGCAGTAAAATGTCTGGCACATAGTAATACAGGATAAATGGTATTTTTACATGACGTTGCACAGGCATGCTGTGTTTTAGGAGGTTCAGATATGGCTTTTGATGGAAACAGTGGTTAGTCATTGCACTGGCAGATGGTTACAGGACTGATACATTAAAAATTTGGGGAGAAAGGCTATTCCTCAGAGAATTCAAAAAGTTTCAGAGGTGAATAGAGAATAATCCCTTCAAAGAGGAGAGTCAACACAATCAGATCATCCCAGGTAAGCTAGTTGGTAAACATTAAGGAAGGCCATGGTGTTGTAGTTCTCCTATTGCCTAAACCTAGGGCACAGATTCCAAGTTCCCAAAGAACAGCCTCAATAAAATGGAAAGTGTAGAGGAAACAAAGAGCTCAGAAGTAAAAGACTGATACTAAGAGGTCCCACAGATTAGCTCCCTCAACATCTGCACCTGCTGTCATCAGCACCTAGAAGTTGAATAAGGGAGATGGAGGCCTTGACTTCAGGGTGGTTTTTCCCTCAGGGTGCTCCTTAGGATGATTTTCTGATTGGAAGCCTAGTGAGGGGTGCAGCAGGGGACCCCCTGGAGAGCACTCATATATGCTCCTTGCTGCAGACACAGAGGACTGGATAGAGCAAAAACAACTGAACAGGTTCTGCCTCCAATAGGGGCACACAGAGGGCCAGGGACCAGGTGAGTAACTCATAGGGGATGGAGCAGAGGAGTATTGAGATGGGATCGATTTACATGCTCTGTGAGCTTGCGTATTTGCCACGGAATGAATGTAGGCAGTGCAGGGAAGTCATGGAGCTAGTCCTCTTAGGTTGCCAGGAGGATGCTGGCCATCAAAGCTGAACAAAGCTAGAGATGGGCCACCAGATATCCAGAGGCATAAAGTGGATAACACAGGAACATAATGTATTGACTGGTGTCTAGCGATTGCTTAAAATAAACAAACAAGAAAAAATCCTACTTCATATTCTTGCAACATTTATGCACATGGCCTCATAATTCTTTTTCACCACGAGCAACAAAACTTGAGCTGAATATTGAGCAGGGAAGCCATTTAATTCTAATTCTAATCTTTTGGGAATTCAAACAGAGAAAATAGAATTTAACAGTTGTATGGCTATTTGAAGTTGAAACACACACAAATATAAAGAAATCTTTGGAAAGCAGACCTATTTTTGTTTGATCCTGAAGGTAGGTGAGAGGAAAGTTTTTAAAATATTCTCATCAGGCTTGGGGAACCTGGGTGGCTCAGTCATTAAGCGTCTGCCTTCGGCTCAGGTCATGATCTCAGGGTCCTGGGATAGAGCCCTACGTCGGGCTCCCTGCTCACTGGGAAGCCTGCTTCTCCCCCTCCCATTCCTTCTGCTTGTGTTCCCTCTCCCACTTTCTCTCTCTGTCAAATAAATAAAATCTTTAAAAAAAATTAAAAAAAAATTCTCATCAGTCTTGATTTGTCTCGTGCTGGGAACCTGGTATTTATTCTACATTTATGTAAATATTATTCTCTAATGCCCTGTCTGTATTTAAAGAAATACATAGAAGACAAATACATACTATCAAAATAGAAAGAAACATGTGAGATTAGACCTGTTTTCTTATGATGCGCATAACCAGTGTTGAATTCCTTACACAAAGCTTTCTGGTATTAATCAAGGACATTCATTATTTGTTACTCTGAGTCACATGGTTTACGTAAGACTACTTTGTTGCAGTCTTGTTTCTTTCAAGGGTATAAAAGTATCAAGTATCTCAAATGCCAAGAGTGATGTTGTGGTGGAAAAATGCATAGCTTTATGAATTACACATTACACTACTGCATTCTGGTTATCTTACACAAAAGTGGCAATATTTTCTTAACCAAGATTTGGAGAAGAGTGATAGGGCTACCACATTGTTCTTTCACTTTTTCAGGCATCCTTCAGTTTCCAAAGGCTCAGATTATGAACTGAAGATAACATTTGCACGTTTGCTTACCACAGGTCTGTGGACGTCCCAGAATGCTCTCTCTTGGCTGTCAAGGATCTTCCTTTCAATTTTGTCTCTCTTCTTGTCCACTCTGTCAACATTGTAACAATGAATAATAAGTAATGTTAATTGTAGCACCTCTCTGGACAAAAGGCCACAACTTGAACAAATTTTCCAAAAGACTCACAAGGACTCACTTTGCTTGTGCTTCTGCTTGCATAAAAATGAACTCCCACTTCCGAGCAAATGCTCTCTGCAGCCTGGCCAGGCTCTCCTGAAAAACATACCACAGATGAAGATGTTCTGGTGCTCATCTGACTACTCATTTCTCATTTATCTACTGTATAAATTTATCAAGAAAGCAATTACAGAATTTATAGTGTGTACTCTGGTTCTGAATGATAAATCATGCTCACTGAATGTAGCTCATCTTCATATTAATAGTCAGAGGAAACAGGGAAACCTATTACAAATATTAATCTTATGAATAATGGACTTTAGAGACCACAAGTAAACATCTAAAATACTAAAAATTACTTTGTATAAAAAAAGTGCTCAAGACTAATCCATTGGATTTTTCTGTGCCCATTTTAGTGAGGAATAGGAAAGCAATACATCTCTACTAATAAATTCAGTCTATCCCGTTCCTGACAAGAATGTAAACCCCCAGCAGCTTACTACCGTTTCTAGTCAGTGCTTCAAAGTCATTTGTAAATCACAACACAGCAACTGTCTGAACAAATGACATCAGATTAATTTTATCTGTTTTGCAAAAACTATTTACTCAAAGTAAATGCTCTTTATTTCTCTAAGTTTGGATGTCTTCACTATATATAGGACACTTTTAATGTTTTTACATTTAAGTTTAGCAAGACATGCTTCTCCCTTCTCCTGTGAGTGTGCATCTAGAAGTTCACCATCCCCAATGTGAATGATGAGACAAAGCAAGCAAGTCAGGGATTTGAGCCATTATGATGCCTGATCTAGAAATCTGGTCCTTAAAATCCAGGGGTGTAAAGTCAATAGAATATCCAGAAATGACCATAGGCCTTATTCCTGTTCATTTTATGACTTTCTTTGCCAGAAAGTCTTTAGTACTTACAGCTTCATAGTCTGCCAATTCTAGCCTCGCCTTGTTTTGCATTGTTCTCTTGCAGAGGTAAACCGCTGAAAGGGAAAAAAAAAAAAATCAATCATTTCTTGCTTGCTTATTAACTGGAGGCACTCACTAAAAATAAAAATACAGCATTATAAATCAAAACATCTTGGTCTTTGTCACTTTTTCCAGTCATAATTTTCTATCTTTATATTTTTTGACAAAAATAAATAATTGGTAACATTTTTACTGAAATTCAAACATAGTGGTATTATAAGAAAATAGATACATTTAGAAAGTTGGTAACTGTTCATTTTTATTAACTAATGGGGAAAATAAAGCCTTCTAAATAACACATCAAACGAACCTAAACATCTAGATATACAAATAACACCATTGGGTTAAAAGGAATTGCATGAAGAGTGAATCACTGGCACATTCAATTATATCCATATTCTTCTGTCAACTGAAAGACTCTATTAACCTAAACTGAAGGCTTCTTGGCATCTCCTTTGCTACATTTCACCATCATCAATTATTTTGCCACTGGGAGAGAGGAAACTATAATATCTTCCTTAACTACAATATGACTACCTTTTAATACCATTTTTCTGAGGACTCAGTATCCTTGCTGCCAGGGAAAGCCCCCTTGGGCAGTAGATTTATGGGATGGGAGCCAGAGGGAGAGAAGAGGGCTAGAGCAGCACTGCTATTGAAAAATCACATTTCTTTAGTTATTTCAGGATTATTAGTAACTCTTATGACAATATCAAGACATTCAGAGCCCTCCAGTATCGTCCTGATTTCCAGGACACTTTTTGTTATTTTTCCATAATATATGATATTTGAGTCTCATGAAATTCAAAATAAACTATATATTTCAGATGCTGAATGAATCTGCTGGATGAGACTGTCAAATATTACTTTTTGTAAGGTTAGTTCTGGGGGTGTCCTTATAATTACCACCATTGCACTAAGCCATGCCACCCTCAGTTTCTGATCATCAAGTCCAGCTGATATCCCTACGGAATTATCTTACACAGAAAATCTGAGATCTCTGTAAACACCGATGCTGTGCATTCAATTTCCATCCTCTCAAGTTCCCTTTATGAAGGCCAAGGCCAAGGAGAAAGCCAAGCGTGGACTGATGCTAACATTACTACAGACATTAAGAACCCAGGAGACGATCTGAGAACACATCTTTCTATAATCTATCATGGGAATTTTATTATTCCACCAATATTAGTAATTTTCAAAATTGCTAATTCTCAAAATTGGTCAAATATAATACATATTGTCATGAAACTCTCTTTTTAATTGTTTCAAGTTTACTGTGTGAGCGAATCCTTCCCCAGCCCCTGAATAAAAACTCAAGCAGCATCCACAGTCTTGCTTGTCACTCAGGTAATTCAGAGACCCAACTTATGGAATGTCCATCCCAAGGAATAGTCAAAAATTCAAGCCTGGTTTAAAGTCTTAAGGTCTTCCCCTTTCCCCCAGCTTCTGTGGGTGAGAGAAGCATGACTGTCTTCTTTGTCCACCTTGTTCTTCTGTGTCCCCAGCTAGTATTGCTGACCAAGGCTTCTAACCTTCTGGGGTTGGAGTATAGGGAGGAAGGAGGAGGATAGGGGGTGCTACCATTCTTGCTTGACTGATTCGTGTGGTGATCTAGTGTTGCCATTCTCTGGTCGTGGCAGAGTTTTAAAGCTGATTATGTTTCCCATGTCACTTTGTGCGATGCTTTGGAGAAACCCCACCCCACCATTGCTGGGAATCTCCCACCTATAGGGCCCTTGTAGGGACTGACTATACCTCTGGCCTCTCTCTGCAGTGTGTTTGCCTGTCCAGGCTGTTCCCTAGGACTGGACTCTCTATCACATATGGCTTAAATTACACACGAGAGAAACACTCATGCACTCTTTGGCCTGAAAGGAGACCACGGAACATAGCCACTTCCCTTTAATTTCTCCACCCATAACTAGAGAGCCTGTCTCTTGCCCCTTGTCATTCCAAGGCCTGGAGTTCATGATCCATTGTGTCCCCAGGAGTAGGTGACTCCTGTCAAGCACTCCCAGAAAGCCCTTGAAATCTTTGTCCCAGGGCTTGAGATGAGGGGCATCCCCACTCATTCTTCCCACTGGGGCTGATGGGGGCAATGACTCCTGACATCCTAACAGCTACAAAATCAGTCTTTAAGCCAACATCTTACCCTTTAATGCCCTCAGTGGGAGCTGACAGCAGCTAGTGTGACAATTTGTATGTCCGTCTAGAATAACACTTTCACATCTGGTCTTGATCCACTTAACATTTTGGCTGGATTTCCATTTTAACATCCTGTTACAAAAATCACTTTCCACTCAGATATGTCACAGGGCAAGTAAAAACGATGCACACAGATTGTTTTACTTCAAAGTTGAAGTAGTTTAATTTTTAAAATCCTTATCCCTCATTGTAAAAGTTAAGATGATGCAGAAAAAAAATAAATATTAAAGAAAAAATCATTCTATAATCTCACTTCCTTCATTATTTGGCACATTATATGGTTTTTCCCTTCTATACACACCTACAAATATAGACATGAATATCTGTATTTATATCAAAACTTTATCTGCATATATTTATTTAAAACTGTACTACATATGCTATCTTATGAGCTTTATCCTTTAATGTTATATTTGGCTAACTTCATATCAATAAGTGTTATTCTGTAACATCCTGAAAAATCATTTCATGATAATCCATTTATTATTTATTTAAATGAATCCTTATTGTTGGACACTTAGATTATATCCTTCATCTTGCAATTATTTACTAATACTTCTGCAAACATGTACGTATGGATGTATGTTTATTTTTTAGATATTTGATAATTTTCCTTAAGTGTCAGTGCTGAATGAGGGGGTGTGCACCTTTCAAGTCCTCTGATCTGTGTAACCAAATTCCATAGAGTTTGAGTATGTCTTGCTTACACTCTGGAGAGTACATTTTCAGCAAAGCAATCAGAGTTATTCTGTTAAGACTTAAATCAGATTTCATTGTATTCAAACTTCCCATTTTTCAACTACTTCCTATCTCACCTCACTTCCGGTAAAGGCCAAAGTCCTTCTGTGCCCATTTCATTATCCTCCGACCTTGCTTCCAAACTACTCTCAAACGGTGGCCGCGTTCCCTTCAGACCCATGCTCTCAGCGACACCTTCCTCCCACCCCCACCCCCACAGCCACTTTCCCATTGTCCTCCTCTACACAACTTTCTACCTCCTAACATACAACTTCTGTATCCATTTATGTAGGTAGCTTATTAGCTTATTTTCGCCCCCTGCCACCTCATTGGAATGCCAGCTCCATGAGGCCAGAGATTTTTCCTTGTTTTGTTTGCCCATGTGTCCCCTTGCGTGGAACATACTTGGACACAGAAGATGTTCAGGATATATTTGTTGAGTAAAAACATCACTAAATTTTCCTGATGATCTGAGAGTTTTTCTTCTGCGAATTAGGTATTCATGACTGCTAATTTTTCTCTTGGGGGATTTGGCTTTTTCTTATTAGACTTAAAGCCCATTTATACATTAGAGATAGAGACTAATATCAGATATATATATGCAGGGAATATATTTTCCCATATTTTTGAGGAGAAGTTTAATAAATGATATGGACAATATTGAGTATACTTCAGCAAACACTGATTTAGTTTTAAATTATATGTTATTTAAATTATATTTTTATATATACATACAGCATTCATACTACATTTTCTGCAACCTGCTTTTTTTTACTCACCATGACATTACTGAGATCCACCCAGGCACTTTTCTATAGCTTGTTTCTCTTCACTGTGCTAGTCTATCCTAGGAATGCAGCACACATTATTTAAGCTATACACCTATTATTAAATACTTAGATTGTTTTCTTTTTCTTTTTTTTCTTCTTGGTTTTATTGAGACATAACTGACATGCAGCACCGTATACGTTTAAAGTGTACAGTGTAATGAAGTGACCTATGTAATTGTGAAATGATCACCACAATAAGTTCAGTTAATATCCATCATTTCATCTAGATACAAAAAAAAAAAAGGTTTTTTTCCCCCTTGTGATGAGAACTTTTAGGATCTACTCTCTCAGCAACTTTCAAATGTACCACACAGCAGTGTTTGCTATAGTCTTCATGGTGCACGACATTCCCAGAACTTTTGTATTTTATAAATGGTGTTTCATACATTTTGACCCCATTCTTCCAATTCCCCTACCTCCCACCCTTTGCCTCTGATCTTTTCCTTTTTTCCTCTGAGTGTGTGTGTGTGTGTGTGTTTAACATTCCATATATAAGTGAGATAATGCTTTCATATTTTGGAGCTGCTATAAATAGCGATTCCATATAGGTTTTGATTAACATATATTCTTGGAATTGGTAGCAGGACTCTGTGGGACAGGCACAGTGTGAATTTTGTAAGACCTGCCAAACTTCTACCCCTTATACCCTCCCAGCAATATGCCAATATCCTCACCTTCATGCCAGACTTGATTTTTTGCCAATCTGGCTTGAGAGTGGAACAATTTCATTATGTTTATCTGTTTTCTTATATTTCCAGTATTTTCACAAGATAGGTTTTAATGAAAAAAGATGTGTATGGATTGCCCCCTTCACAAATTTGGCTCTGTTTCACACTTTGTACCGTGGGCTATTTTTATTTGATCTATATTGCAAGCCCTGGTTTCATTTTCTACTTGTATTTGCCTAGTATGTCTTTGCTTTATCAACCTTCTTTAACTGAAAGAGTCAGCATGTTTTACTTATCTACCCTGCAGACAGGTATTACTGCATTTTATTTATGACCTCACCTAAAGATACCTTCTATTTCAAAAGATGAACTTACATTAATTCTTGTAAGTTATGTTTGTTTTTCCTTTTCTTACATCTCCATCTCTCTCTCTCTGTAATTGTGATTTCTTTGTTTCCTACATTTTGTTACATGGGATGAGTTTTCTTTAATTCCTCTCCTAATAATTTAGAAGTGATAAAACTTACCATTCCATTAGTGGCCATTCTTATGTGTTTAAATAAACACTTTATATATTTTTCTTGAATTTTAGTCTCAGAAATAAACACTAATATTCCCCCCATAAATGATGAAGAAAATAATCTATTTCTTTCTAATTTTTTTTAGTGACTAGAGTTTATTGTATGCTCTATTATAGTTTTAAAAAAAATTATAGAATTTACATTCCACTTGGAAATTACTTTTATCACAATTATTTAGATCCTGGAGGGCATGGAGGGAAAGCTGTTGTCTTGGAAAATTAAAGTGAGAAAAATGTTGACTTGGCACATTTAAAAAAAATCTAGATTTGCTAAAACTGTTCTATCACAGCTCAGATTTTCCAAAAAACACAGCTATTACCCATGTGGCTATACCCTTCTTATTTCTGGTTTTCTCTGGCATTGCTCACTCATTTTGGACTCAGGCCACACTACCCTGGTGAAGCTGACCCAGAGAATCCTGGGTTTGCTGTTGTAACTGTCGGCCCCCAGCATAACAATCCAGCAAGGATACTGCCATCATTCCCCAAGTTCCTCCCCTTTACTCTTAGGCTTGCTCTCTGAATGTCTGAGAGCCCGAGATGGTTTATGAAATCTGGGTCAGAGATAAAACATCAGACAGGCATAGGGCTGTCTCTTTGAGTGCCATGTTTAAGCCTAAGAAACCTCAGTCCAAGATGGGGCAAGCCTTTCTCTGCCTTCCTAAGACTTACTCTTATTTCCAGCCCACATGGATCGATGAATCATTAATGGGCTTGGTCAGAACTTCATCCAATTCTGTAAAGCTGCCCTAATTTCTTGAGAAGAGAAATTGTAAGTCTGATATCACCATCTTCCTTTCATTTGGCTAAATTCTATTGATTCCAGAATACATCTTTCAAGTAAGTGGTATGTGGCACCATTCTCCAATTTCCACAGTGTCTTAATAATTCTTTCTATTCTAGTTTTGCTTTCTTTTCTTCTTATTCCATGCAGGGGCAGGGGAGCAATTTTGGAAAATTTCCAGGAAGTATGGTGTGCAAGTCAGTTCTTGCTTCTCACAGCTGTCCCAAGATGCAAATATGTTTTGTGATTATATCTATGCTGACTGAACATACCCTTAAAACCTCAATAATTTTTGGATTTTTTATAACAAAAAACTTAAACAAAAACATTATCCTTAATTTCACTTGAAAGAAAGAGATCTTCTTTCCTTTCTTATCTTCTTCAAGAACAGAATTTCCAAAATAATTCTTTGAAGGTATTTTAAATGTAATGTTAATATAGTCCTATAAAATCTAATACTCATTTAATGACTCAACCATTAGAAATGCATTTGTAGGAATGAAAGTTAAGGAATAACAATATTTTAGGGAATTTTATTTTTTAAATTTATAACTCAACAGCAACTCAAGCATTAATTAACTAAAAGAGAAATTAAATCTTAACAGAAAATTAACTAGAGAACATATGATAAAATAATTTTAAAATTATTTAATTTTCTGATATGTTTTTTATAGATTTTTTTTAGATTTTATTTATTTATTTGAGAGAGAGAGAGAGCACATTTAGGGGAAGGAGGGGGAGGGGCAGAGGGAGAAGCAGACTCCCTGCTGAGCAGAGAACCTGACAAGGGGCTCAATCCCAGGACCCTGGGATTAAGACCTGAGCTGAAGGCAGGTGCTTAATGGACTGAGCCATCCAGGTGCCCCAAATTTTCTGATATATGTTGATGAAGACCATGTTACTATAAGTAGTAGAAGGAATTCACTAATGTATGAGATCAAATACCTTGACTAAAAAAGAGAGTAACAGAGTAAGAGAGATCTACTATGGTAATTGAATACCTAGACCATGAAAATCTTCAAATACCTGCCTTGAAGTTCTAGTCTTGAGAAGAAAGAATTCCTTCAGGATACCTCTGGAATAATAGCCAGCCACTATGAGTATGAAAAGAATTAGAGCTGTGGACTTCTATCTCCTCCTAAAGGAAAAAGAAGTGTCCTCTGATGATTCTACCATGCAGACTGCTGCATATTAAGGTGTTTACATGTATTAGCTTATCCAGAGCCTTAAATCAACTATCTCAGGAAAAAAAAAAGGTATTGTCATCTTTATTTAATTGCCAGTAAGAGTGAAATCCAGAGAGCCTAAGTCCTCTTCCAGAGCCATACAAAAAATAACTAGGTGAATCAGAGGGTTCTTGGGTTTGTGATCACACAGCAGAGACTTATCGCACATAAAATATAAAGGCAGTGGTAATGGGAGCCCCACATTAGCTCTCAGAGATTGCTGAGAAGGGCAGAAGTCCTTTGCATCTGTTTTCTACATGCAACCATTTTTCTTAATATCTGAGAATGTTGCTCCTAAATGTAAGAACTATTACTGTCACTGTGAATCTTATTTGAATCCTGTTCTCTGTGCATTCATCCACAAATTATATTACAGATTATATGCTCCAACCACTTAAATTGCTAAACAAACAAAACAGAGCTATTTAATTTATCTTCTTTGTAAATATACCAATGGCTCCTAAAAAGTTTGATTGCTTTTCTAAGGCTCATGAGTTTTTGGCAATTTGTAATTCCTTATGTTGCTGTATTTTATTCTTTCCAAATTTACTATCTTTCTCTCTTAAAAATTATAGCTAATCATCATTATTTGCTGGTCCCATATCTGCAAATTTGCCTACTTGCTAAAATTTATTTGTAGCTCCCCAATCAACACTTGCGGTGTTTTTACGATCATCCACAGCCATTCAGAGTGGTAAAACTAGAGTTGCCTGATGCTCACTTTCTCAGTTGATGTGGAACAAGGCAATGCTTTACCTTCCTGTTCCAGCTAATTCTGTAAACAAGTGTCCTTTTGATGGTCTATTTAGTGCCACATTTTTTTGCTGTTTAAAATGAGCCCCAAGGATAGTGCTGCAGTGCTGTCTAGCGTTCCTAAATGCAAGAAGACCGTGATGCGCTTTTTGGAGATGACACGTATGTTCCATGAACTCTGTTTGTGAATGACTTAGGATGCTGCTGGTTGTAAGGTCAGTGTTTATTAATCAAAAATATACATGAACTAAGGTGTCTGTTGAAAGAAACACACATAAAACAAAGGTGTATGCATTGATCCGTTGGCAAAAATGTTGTGACCAGAGGCTTGCAGGAACTGAACACTGTACCTCCCCTAGGAGCAACGGCTCAGTATTCACTGATTACGCATTTGTGGCAACTTTATAGAACATACCTACCTCAAAGAATAAGAACCAACTGCCTGTGTTTGTGTCTTATTCCCTCTGTTGGAGAGTAGTGAATAAAACAGATCTTTTCTATGATAACGAAGATACCTACGAAACTTTCAGAAGCTTGGCTAGTTACCTGCAGGAGTACCTGACGTCCCAGTCTTTCTATGTGGCATTATTACCTCTGTTGCTTATAGCATTTAGTAGGGCTTTAAACCAATAATATCTATTTTTTACCATAGCATAGTAAGAAAAACCATAATTTAACTTTTATGATATTTCTGAACCACTGTTGTAATAAAAATATTAACTTTCAAGTAAATTTCCCATAATATTAGGTCAAGGGTTCTTAATTTCTCCTTCTTTTATTTAAATTTATCAAATGAAGGAATAAGTTCACATTTTCAAGAGTACTTCAATAAATCATCCAGTAGGAAACAGTAGGAAAATGAAACCCAAGAGATAATGCCAAAGTGCTCTGTGATTTACCAAAGAGTGAGTAATCTATATTCACTGAATTGAGGTCAAAATAGTCATGAACAATACTTTTGGATATCTGAACTTGGATCCTCCCCACTCCCTTTTCTTGGTTTGTTATATAAAAGGAAAGAGATATAGGCAGTATGTTAGAAAATAATATAACCTATAAAAGGATGAGATTAACATCAGAAATTACTGGCTAAGTCACTCAGGACATTAGACTCGTACTATGCCTACTGTCTAATCCCCTGATCATCAATGGAGAGACAAATTTACAAATACTCTAGGAGAGGCCATGGGGTATAGTAGAAAGAGCAATGGTCCTTGAGTTTTCAGATTTGGGGTTCTGGCCACCCTCATTAACTGTGATTTTGGAAAAGTCACTTAACCTTTCTGAGACTCCAACTGCTCACCTGTGTAATGAGTATAAAAATACTTGGTGCATCTATTCCACAGGACTGAGGTTAGGACTACAGGACATGATATATTGGAGAGTGCTGTGTTAACTCCAAAGGGAAAGTAATGTAGGGAATTATTAGCTATGATGTCCTTTATGTTCACCAGAAAGGTTTCTACTTAAAAGAAAATTACAGAGTAATTTTACAAGTGAAATATCCTTTTAAAAACCTTGTCGAGGATGGATTTTTATATAAAGTTATTGCTTTTTTCAAATGGGACACTGCAGAGAGGGCCATTGAATTTTTTTAGTATCTCACTTGTGAAGTGTCTCTTCCTACCACGAATTAGCACTGCCAAGAATCTAAAATAATAAACATTAAGTACATATGTGTTGTTACATCTGGAGTACACTGGCTAGTGACCTGAAAATCTTTTCCAAATTTTATGTTAAAATATACTTCAATTTTAAGGGCGCCTGGGTGGCTCAGTTGGTTAAAGCAACTGCCTTCAGCTCAGGTCATGATCCTGGAGTCCCGGGATCGAGTCCTGCATCGGGCTCCCTGCTCAGCGAGGAGCCTGCTTCTCCCTCTGACCCTCCCCCCTCTCATGTACTCTCTCTTATTTTCGCTCTCTCAAATAAATAAATCAATCTTTAAAAAAAACATACTTCAATTTTAAACATATGACTAGTTTTGTTCATAACAGGCAACTTGGTGCTATTAAATTATATTTTTAATTTTTAATTTCATTCTTCACTGTACTTTCTCATTCTTTTTACTATTATATCTCATAATCTCAATGCTGAAACTCCATGTACAACTAAGTAAGTGGGCAGTATTTTCTGTTAATAGCTGCACCAGATTTCTGGGCCACCAGGGGAAGAAAAAGATAGAAAACTATTTTTTAAAATTCATTTATTTATTCAATTCGACATTTACTAGAAGCCTGCTATGTGCCAGGCTCTCATCTAAGTGGTGGGGGTACAGCTGTGAACAAAACAAATAGACAGGGGTCCTATTCCCAATGAGCTGACATTCCAGGGAAATTCAAAGGGAGAGGACAAAGGAGACACAGCTTCCAACTGCCCAAACACAGGGTGATTGAGGTCAGAAGCCTGGAGGTGGGCTCGCTGTAATAGTGTTCCCTACCTGCAGGGGGCAACATGGTACCGATGACTCAGCCTCTGCTGGTAAACTGGAAGGGTGTTGGTTTTACAAAGATTTTAAGAATCTTAGGATGAGAGGGGTCTATGTGGAGTAATTACATGAGGCTCCAAGGTATCTTCGCTTCCTGGAGAAGAACAGAATATTTGCCTTTACGGGGAGTACAAGGAAAAGTGTGACAGATGTGTATGGATATTGGATGCACTGTTCCTTCATTCAGCAAATGTTCACTGAGTGCCCGCAGCATACCAGGCTTCTTCTAAGCCCTGAGGATACAGTGGATGAACCCAGGGGATCATCACTGCTCTTAGCTTACAGAGAACTGGTCTAGAGTGTAATGGATAATGCACAGTACTATGAATAACGTAATAGCAATGCCCAATATTTATTGAATTCTTTCCATGTACCAGGAATTATTCAAACATTTCACATATGTTATGTTGTCCAAATGAACGAACAAGCAGGTGCTATTAATTTTCCCTCTTTGCAGATGAGGCAATGAAGGTAGGATGAAATTAAGTAATTCTTGGTTGAGGCAAGAGTCAAAGTCAAGCAGTAGACACCAAAGACAACTGTTTTAATCACCAAGCTGTGATAGATACTGGGACGAAGTGGAGGTGGGAAGGGCTGAGGGGTGTGGAAGGGGCTCTTACGTTAGATCACAGGATCCACAAAGGCCTCTCTGAAGTGATAACTTTTGAGTTGCAACCTAAATTAGGAAAAGGAACCAGCTCCAGAAAGATCTGGGGGCAGAGAGCACCCATCAGAGTCCAGCAAGGGGACTCTGGGCAGGACATAAGCAGGGTGTCCTCAAAGTAGAGGGGTCAGAGCCTGGAGAGGGTGGAAGGCAGTGAGGGTGGGTGCCGGGTTGGGCTGGGGAAGCAGGAAATCTGGCCAGGGCTGAGGTGTGGCCTGTAGTGTAATGGGAACTACTGAGGGTTGTAAGAGACGGAAATGGCATGATGGGCCACTCACATTTAATAGCAAAAAATTGCTCAACCATAGCCAAACTGTGGAAGGAGACGAGATGTCCTTCAACAGATGAATGGATAAAGAAGATGTGGTTCATATATACAATGGAACATTACTCAGCCATCAGAAAGGACGAATACCTACCATTTGCATGGACATGGATGGAAATGGAGGGGATTATGCTAAGTGAAGTAAGTCAAGCAGAGAAAGACAATTATCATATGATTTCACTCATATGTGGAACATAAGGAATAACATGGAGGACCATAGGGGAAGGGAGGGAAAACTGAACGGGAAGAAATCAGAGAGGGAGACACACCATGAGAGACTCGGGACTCTGGGAAACAAACTGAGGGTTACAGAAGGGAGGGGGTGGGGGATGGGGTAACCGGGTGATGAGTATTAAGGAGGGCACATGTGGTGATGGGCACTGGGAGTTATACGCAACTAATGAATCGTTGAACACTACATCAAAAACTAATGATGTACTATATGCTGGTTAACTGAACATGATAATAAAAGAAATAAAAAAATAAAAAATAAAAAATAATTGCTCAAGCTCACACGAGGGAAATGTGAGAGAGTGGATAAACACAGTGTTTAATAATAATAATGCAACAGAAAAACAACACAACATAACTGCTATCTTAATGATGGTTGAAATACATTATTTTTGTTGTTAGAAAATAACACACCTTTCTGTTATTTATCTAAATAGAGAGCAATCTGATATGACTCATACGGTGATTTTGGAACTGGAACCCAGAACATCTCTACATGACAGCAAATCTCAAAATGGCCCTGGGTCTGTTTCCTGGTGATCCCTCCTAACGTGCACTGGAGCCTGATGGCGGCTCCGGAAAGCAGCCGATAGGGTGGGCAAAGTTGATTTTTAAAAGGGTCATGGCTAACCTTTTGCAATTCCCTCTCAAGTTTCCTTCCATCTCTTACTTCTTCACTCCTCCTATTTGCCAAAACAAAAACTGGTTTGAGAACCTTGGCTTTCCTGCCCCCTCTGCACCCCCCTCACCACTGCATAACGTAGCCTTAATAAAATGAAGCCATCTGCTTCCTGACTGACAGAACCACAAGGACCTCGCAGGTCGTTCCTCTTCTTTTTAGGAGAAGATAATGATTATAGTAATAAAAGCCAGAAAATAATAAAGCTAATGAAAATACTAATGGTGAAAATACTAATAGTAATAGCTAATACTTACTATGTGCCACGTGCTATGGGACAGCCACCATTTTAATCCTTTTAGCCAATTAATCCTTCAAGCAACCTTATCAGGTGGGAGTATGATCGTTAAAATTGGGGCACAGAGAGTTAACTTTTTCAAGTATACAGCTACTAAGCAGCTGAACTGGAATGTGAACCCAATCGTCTGGAAAGAACCATTCTGTTTGGAGAAATACTCAGTACAAACTCTGAATCAAGGGTGTATCCTAAAACGTAAAGTAACTTGGAGAACAGTTTTATATGTCTCCCAGCTGAAATAAGAGGTCTAGGATGCTCAGGACAGTACAAGGTAAGGACAGTAAAGCAGCCTGATCAAGGCAGATCAGGATTAGGGGGAGATAGAAGTTTGCTAAACATCTAAGGACCTGTTCTGTTAACTTCCATAAAGTTTAATTTTGCTCTTTGATTTTACCTGTTTATTATATTTCTCTCCTTTCCTTTGGAACCTCTGATAAGTTCCTTCCATGGAACTTCCCCAGAGATGTCCTGATTAAAGCATATTAGCAAAAGTGATCTGGGACCAGAGCAGCACTGTAGGTCTGCAAATGGTAAATTATTCTAATTAAGGTTATAAAGAAATTAAGTGAATCAGATTGCTCCAAAAACGCAAGGAAAACACACAATAGGTAAAAGTTAGGGCTTTGACAGATGAACACATGAGACATCATTCTCCAAATCAGTAAGTGATGGCTATTGCTAGGTAGGTGACAAGGTTTTCTGTCCTTTCTCAGTCAGATTCCTGACAACTGGGAATTTTAATATATTTTTTTTTCTGACTTCATAGGATAGGATGGCTGTGAAAATTGAAAGAAATGATCAATGTAAAGGCCTTTTGAACACTTATAAGGTATTCTGTAAATGTAAGATTAAATGTATCTGCAGTGGAACGGATAATCAGCTTTTTCGTCAAGTCTGACAAAAATTCTAAGTATATCTCAGGTTCAAAGGAACATATAATTTTTAGAAATAAACTTTGACTTCATGAACTTGGCAATAATTCCAATTTAAATATTCAACAGTATACTTATAGTTTAGAATCTCTCTGTAATGCATACATTTCTTTAAGCTATGATTAGCCAAACTATATTAAGAAGTAAAAATGGACGCATTTTTTTTTTCAAATGTATGATGTAACTTTATATTAATTGAAATGTACTCATCAACTAAGGTTCTAGGCACCAAGATACAGAGATAAACAATTCAGTCAGTGTTCCTAGTCACCTCAATCCTTATGTTAAACTAGGAGGAGACAAATACATAGGTAAACGATAATTATTTTAATATTTGCTATACATCTCATAGATAAGTGAATAACCACCATTACTTTCCAAGACAATTTAGTGTATAAGTCACTTCCCTGTATCTCCTATTCTTCTCCTCTGTGCCTGACAATAATGGTGGGAGCTACAAAACATAGGTTTATTATATATATATAATATTAAATATTATTACTTACAATATTATATGTATTATATAAAAATATTAAATATATTAAATATATATGTATATATTTTATTAGAAGAATCACAAGGCTCAGGATGGAAGAGTTTAGCTATAGTTCTCAGAGCTAGCAAATGGAAGAGGCAGGGCTCAGCTCAAGGCTTTAGGATAAGAAGTTCCTGGAGTACCCCAGAGACTTAGCAAGAATGGGGGAGTCTTATCATCTAGCAAGGTGCTGGCCCAAGTGGTGGTAGTTTGTGGTAAAAACCCATCACACTGCTTCCTTATTTAGTGTTCATACAAATTAATTAGATCAGAGTATGTATAATGTATCCTATAATTCTATGTAAATGGCTCCCAAGCATATCTTATGTTTCTCTCATACACTTGGCTTCTATTCTATTTTGAGGTTCATAATGATTATATGTCCATTTAGAATATGAAATTAAAACCAAGTATTCTAAATTGCCTTCATCATCTGACACATTTTGATAGACATATGACATCTTACAATTTTGTCCCTTAAAATCTCTCTTGATGTTCTAGGAGAAAGGCTATTTTATGCCCACCTAACTGTAATTTCAAACCTCATAGGACAAGCATAAAGGTCCCCATTGAAATTCAGAGATGGTCATCTCAAATGTTGCTGTTCAAAATTTTTGTTAAAATTGATGTTGTTAATAATTTTACTTTGTTTTCTTACTACCGATTTGAGCATAGATAGTTGGCGTCTTTAAAGCTAAATATAATGCATTGGACCACATTATAAATCCTAGGAATCAAAACTCTTCATTCATTCAATTATTCACTCACTCAATTAAATGTTTATTGAACACCTACTGAAATTCTGGATATTGTCCTAGACACAGGGGATACACAGTGAAAGAAGATTTTTGTCCTTGAACTTTCAAGTGAATCACAATCCAGGGCAAATGATAGCTGCCTGGCCCATACAGCTGGACTGCCCTCCCATCAGGATGGAGTGGAGGGCAATCTGTTTGCTGAGTCTTAAAGGACCAGTTGTCCTACTCTAGCCATGAACTTTTCATATGACTCAGTTTTTCTTTGATTTTCTTCTCCTTTGCACTATGGGAATAAATACATTATGGTAGTTATACACAAAGAAATCCTTAAGAAAAAAAAATCTGCTTCTAGGTAAAGCAACCAATGGATTTTTACATATAGAGGCTCAGTAGAACTCAATTTCCTTTAGTTTCCCTTATTTATTTAGTTAAAATCTTACATATTTATTTTGTTAAAATCTTACATATTTCTCCCATAATGGAACTTGAAATAAAAAATTTAACTATGCTTTTCTGGGTGTTATTTTTGAATAAGTCTTAGTATCCTCTTATCTGAAATTTGTCATGCCCAACCTTTCTCCAATGATGCCCTCTATGGAAGTGTAGACTTTATTTTTTTTAAAAGATTTTATTATTTATTTGACAGAGAGAGACACAGTGAGAGAGGGAACACAAGCAGGGGGAGTGGGAGAGGGAGAAGCAGGCTTCCTGTGGAGCAGGGAGCCCGATGCGGGGCTCAATCCCAAGACCTGGGATCATGACCTGAGCCAAAGGCAGACGCTTAACGGCTGAGCCACCCAGGCGCCCCTGGAAGTGTAGAATTTAAAAGCTTTTGCTTATGCACTCACCTCAGGAAAAAAAAAAAAAAGTATTTTTAATTTGACTCTAAAATTTTTAACATAAATTTAAATATTCATGAATCATATAATTCTGAAATGTAGATACCCACATTTAAAAATATAACTGTTAAACCACTCTTTTAAATGTATCCAGGTATCCAGTGGGCTCCAAATATCGAAGAAAATACATGGACAATTTCTTTTGTGGGAGGAATTTGGATTATTCTTTCTTCTTCTTCTTCTTCTTTTTTTTTTTTTAAAGATTTTATTTATTCATTTGAGAGAGAATGAGATAGAGAGAGCATGAGAGGGGGGAGGGTCAGAGGGAGAAGCAGACTCCCTGCCGAGCAGAGAGCCCTATGCGGGACTCGATCCTGGGACTCCAGGATCATGACCTGAGCTGAAGGCAGTCGCTTAACCAACTGAGCCACCCAGGAGCCCTATTCTTTCTTCTTCTTGAAGTCATGTGCTACACTATCCTTATAGAATTGATCACCTGTTAGTCTTCTGTATAACAACAATATATTTATAAGTTAGTTGAAATTTTAAAATTTCCTATGATCATAGGCTTCTGTGAAAAATTTCTTCTCATTCCAGTCTTTATAAATATTATTAATCTCTGGTTTATGAAAGTAATATAAATATATTGCAAAATTTTCCAAAGAATTATTTTTAAAAAGTGAAATTTTATTGCAAAATGTTCTCTAATATAAAAGCTTTTTCTTGGGCGCCTGGGTGGCTCAGATGGTTAAGCGTCTGCCTTCGGCTCAGGTCATGATCTCAGGGTCCTGGGATCGAGTCCCGCATCGGGCTCCCTGCTCCTTGGGAGCCTGTTTCTCCCTCTGCCTTTCTCCCTCTGCCTTTCTCCCTCTGCCTTTCTGTCTCCCTCTGTTTCTATGAAAAAAAAAAAAAAAAAAAATCTTTAAAAGCTTTTTCTTAATAGGAAAATTTTCATGACACTTAGAAAGACTACACTAAAAAAGGTAGGAAACATAGTCCCTTAAATCTATGGTTCCTTGGAAACCTTGAGAAGTCTGTGAATTCCTCCAGAGGAAAATGTAGCTCCGTGCTGTTTTAAAATTTTCATTGTGATTTTCTTCCCTGAGAATATCATTTTGAAGAGTGATTTTAAGTTGTCAAACATGAGATAAATGAGTTTTTCTAACTGGTATATTATTGTCTGCCATTTTAATTCCACTTTGATTTAAACTCTAAAATTAATTATTTTAAAAAATAATCAGTGTTTATTTTGATTTATCAATTTCTTATCACCGGTTCTTCCATCTCATTCTTTCCTTTTTGGTCTAATTTCCAAGATATAAATATAAGTCATTCCTTCTTTTTGGAAGAGGGGAGTCAGAGTAGAGAAGAGACCAGAATCCACTGAAGTTTTGTTAGCAAAATAATACATGAACTAAAAGGAAGCAGTGCATAACCTCCCCCCCAAAATTAGAGCCTGTTAATGATATAAAGCTTTGACATTCCTTAAAGCATGTTTTGCTGCATTTTTTGTGTGGTCTGCATGTAACAGTTCCTCTTTAATACACAGACACACATCCATGTGTGAGGAGTGAGTATAAAATAAACTTACTTTCTTCTGTAGTTTTGGAGTAAGTCTAATAATTTAGAGTAACTTGAGTATTTTTACTGAATAATGTTTGTCACTTGTAGTTTTACAAAAGGATAACATTTGTTTTCTTTATGTCTTCCTATTTCTCTCTCTAAATTTCAGTTGCTCTCAAATTGCCCAGAAAGATTAAGCAGTAGAAATTTAAATGTTAGAAAGTCTGCTTTAAAAAAGAATACTTTTACTCTATTATAGGGTAAACTGTTCTTTCCCTGGAGGATGGGCAAAGAAGGTTTAGAAAAGTTTATGTGCATTGCCTAACAAAGAATATTGATCATTATTAGTCAATCATGCTGGATAATGTGTGATATTAACCTTAGACTATAGAAAAATAATACAGGCAGATGGATATAAACCTATTTTTTAAAACACTGAATGAAATACAATTCAGATTCTTTCCAATTTCAGTGCATAATTCATATTATTTAAAACGTTTCACACATTGTTAAATATACAAATATCATAAATGATACTAAAATGTTGCAGTGCACCTACTATTAAAGATTACCAGTAGCTAGTACATTTTCCAGCTCAGAGTGCAGAAAAATTAAAGACCATGAGGTGCTATAATGATCCATATCACTACAGTTATGAACCTTGAAACTTAGAATGCACACCTTAAAATCAATTTCAAAGTTTCCAAGGAGACCAATGAAGACATTTCAAGACAAGATTAATGTGATTTGCAAATCAATATCCACTTAAGACTGTTGTCACAGCATTATGTGTTAATTGGTGCTTGCCACATTTTTTAAGAAAGCCAGAAAAAAAAATCTTATATTCATGAAGCCAGCGATAACTGAGACAGCAGCCCTCATTTTCTTCTCTGTCTGCTTTGTTAACATATTTTGAATATAATGAAGAATATGTAAAAGAGTCCTTTGCTATGGACTAAGATTTTGTAAAACCTTAAAAAAAGATAGAATAATGGCATCTAAAAGCCCAGAAGTCTGGGGGGGATGCAAAGAAATAGGAAGAGAGAAAACTATTGATTGAATAAACACTTACTACTGACGCTCTGCAAGGTGTAAAATGAGATTTGACTTTGAGACCCCATTTTACTGATGAGGAAACTGAAATTCAAAGAAGTTAAGTCACTGGCATGAGGTCATAGCTATTAAATGCTGAGTAAGGATATGAAGCAGTGTGTTTCTGATTCCAAAACTCTTAGTCTTCCCAGTGCATCATGCAGAAAGAATGGCAAGTAAAGTGCAATGTGTTCAGTGGAAGTTCTGTCCTGAGCTGACGTATGTCCTAAATAAAGAGCTACAGGTCAGAGAACGGTCATGCTGGAGGTCTGCTGGAGGGTAAAATTCACTTTTGGACCCTGCCTGGTCCCTCTCCTTGACCGTCGCTGACGTGGACCAGAGACCATCTCTCACCTACCTTTGTTCCTGCCACTGCATGAGCACAATGCCTTGCACACCACCAGATGCTCAGGGAGTATTTGTTGAATTGCATTGACAGAATTGGTTGTGCCAGGTGTGAAATAAAATCAGTTGGTGAGAATGTCAGTTGGGGCTTTGAATCTTCAACTTCTAATTTCTCAGTGTCCATCTGACACCTGGCATGGTCCTACTACTTATATTGTGACACAGACTTCAGCAGGGAAGTCCTCTGTGTCTACGTTCACTACAGTGGCCCAAGGCATAGAAATGCTCCATGGGGACCTGGGTCTCTAAGCAAATGTCTATAAAGTCTACTCCAAGTTTGTGCTGGTCACATTGGAAAGTGGTCGTGGAGCTATTCACTTTGATACCTCCTTGTGTTTCTGTGTATCTGTGCTTTGGACAGGCTGCCAGTATCTCATTTAATGCCTTCTTTGGGTACTGCACCAGCTGTGGGGCAGGACTTAAACTCCAAAGTGTACCCAGCAATTGCTAAGTAGTGTCCTGGTGATTCTATTCCCAGAATTCACTCCTGACACATTTTACCTTCAGGGGATTTCATCATCGGGTGGTTTGAACAGAGAATTGGAATAGTCCTAGCTGGGCAGAGGAATTCTCAGTCCTCTCCATAATCTAAGCAGACACATTGTTCTTCCTCAGCTGGCAAAATATGTCTAAAACAGAACTATGTTTAAGAAGGGTTTTCAACAACAACAACCAAAAGAAGAATTTTTGAGCTTTGCCTTTTTGCTTGCCCCCGCCAGGGAAAGAGCCTGAGGTATAGCCCTAACACTGGACAAATAGCACGGTGATCCGGGAGCACACTGGGTTACCACTTTTATTATAACAGCTGGGAGCTGGCCAAGGCTTTACAAAGACACCAGAAAGCAACAGCAGTAGTTTGGGCAGCCTTACACAAATATTTCTTGGCTTAAAGAGAAATTTCTTTAACAAGAATCTGACACCTCAGACTTCGCACGAAAGCATTGACCAGGTCCATCACAGAAAATTTCAGCTTTGTTCCATAATGGTAACAGAAACATAATGGCACAGCACATTTGGTATAATTGGTAGCCTGAGAAAAGTTGCAACCACTTAAGACTAAGTTATTGAAAATCTCTATTGGTTGCTCTGCCAAACAGGGATGCATTCAGCTATCTTCCTACTTATCTCACTTTTTAGTGTGTTCTGAATTTGGCCAATAATGAGGGGCGTGACCTTGGCCTGGCAAGTCCTGCCACTCTCTGGAATTCAGCTGCCTCATCATTAGCTGAGATGGATGAATTGGGTCATCTCTCAGGCTCCCTCCAGCTCTGACATTTCATGGCTGGAGGAAGTCGTGGTGCAACACGGGGTCCTCAGGTTTGCTCCCTTGCTTCGCTTTCCAGGGTTCTCATGAGGGCCTTTGTCTAGTGTGATTTAAAACAGTCTAGATCTCCCTTCTGTTAAGAGAATGTAGAAAGAAAATACTGAAGTCCCCCCACCCCCTCTTCGTTCAAGGAAAATATAAAAACAGATATGCAAATCTCCCGTTAAGCAGGTTTTAAATAAAGGATTTTTTTTTTTTTTTAAATTTCAGATCACTTGGACTTAGAAGTACTCTTGTTTTTGTTATTTCAGCTCATGGTACAAAAAACTTTTGTTACCCAACCAGAGAATCACACAGCGTAGCCTATTTACCACCCAGGTTGTAAAGGTTCTGCCTACTTCCCAGGTTGACAAAATTTCAAAGTAAGACCAAAAACTAAGTGAGCTACAATAGTCTGTTTTCCCCCTTCTACTCAATATTAAAACAATGAAAAAATAATGCCTGTCCTGTTGATACATTTTTTAAACAAAACTGTCTTTTTAGTTTTAACTGCTAGACCTGAGAAAATTGAGTCTTCATGAAATAGTACTGCTAATTCATAAAATCCATGCCTATTAGTATTTATTTAAATTATAAATGATCTTGCCAATACAGTCTACTTTATTTTTTAATTTCCCTTTTCATTCTTTGGTCTTCGAAAAACATCCATGGGTTTTTGAATAGTTTTTGTTTTTATCATGGCCACCATGATTAGCTCTTTTTCTTTACCAAAACTTTAAATGAGGGGCGCCTGGGTGGCTCAGTTGGCTAAGCGACCGACTCTCGATTATGGCTCAGGTCATGATCTGAGTTCCTGGGATCGAGCCCAGTGTCAGGCTCTGCGCTCAGCAGGGAGTCTACTTGAGGATTCTCTCTCCCTCTCCCTCTGCCCCTTCAATCCCCATAACCCCCCCAACCCTGCTCATGCATGTTCTCTCTCTCTAAAATAAATAAATAAATGTTAAAAAAATAAAACTTTCAGTGAAAACGTGCTTCCTGTAGTTATTAAGCCTAAACATAATGGGGAGTTTTGCTTGTACCCTGACACCATCAAAGCCCCCTACCTCCTCCCAACCCCCTCTCTACCAGGTAAAAGACCCATCTAAACCGGAATACTTCCATCCTGATTCAGGTCCCAAAACAACTTCTCCTTCGCTAGTAAATAACCACAATGACAATTTCCTAAGTGCTTCCATTGTTTTGTCATTTGAAGAAAGACATAGATTGTGTGATTCAATTGATGCACGAGGAAGCTAGAAGGTGTACTTTGTGAACTGATATTGGGAGAGCTTGTTAATTCAAACAAACCCTTACATCCATGCTTGCCAAAGCAAGGCCCACAGTCCACTGCTCCAGGGATCCTGAAGAGTAAAAGGACCCAACCATGCAAGTGTTTCCTTCAGTTTGCATCAGGAAGTGCCAGGCAACAAGGTTACTAAATTTGGAATGCATAAACTAAAATCAGCTTGTTAATAGAACTTCCTGAGGCCTCTCATGCAGACTTTGCTAAGAAGTCTGACTGTCACATGATACTTGGCAATGTTGCAAAGTTTGGAACACACATATCCATGGGTAATTGAGATTCCAGTCATCTTCCAGGAGAATATTTTATTATTACTGAATCCTCACTGTTGTTCTGAGTTGGTCATGATTTTCAGTGACTGAAGTTCATGACTTTAAATTGAAAATTAATGTTGATTTTATGTCATCATCATCAGTTTAGATTGTTATGAACTGTTTGGGTAATCCCAAGGTGTGTCATGATGTATATTTGCATCACTGACATTCCTAGACATAAGCTTCCAATAATTTCACAAGTAAACAGCACACGTACATTATAGTTCATATATGAGTTATCCATACCTTTTTTCTAAAATAGATATATCTATTCCACAATTTTTCCTATACAGCACCACTTTATTGTTATTATTTTTTTCTACCTAAAACTAACTTAGGGTAAGATCATGAAGCCATAGAGTCTTTTAAATGTGCCATAATCAGAGTGGTTGAAATTCAGCCACAAATTACAGAATAGATGGATGGGAAAATATTCCAAACAGTATTACCCATCAAGGATCAGCATCCTAGAGAGGGAGAAGTGCTAGATTCTGGATTCCAGGAATCCTCTACTCATTCCTACTCTATTCTTGTCAAGAAGCTTAACCATCAGTGACAGATGTATTGCTCATCCTACTCTAATGTCTCTCCCTTCACTGAAGCTTACCCTTATTTTCCAAATAATTCCAACTTTCTTCCCTATTGGACACCAGGCCACTGACCCTGCAGCATCAGTTCCTTCCAGCGAGCAGGCCCACTCTTTACCTCTTTTCTGTCCTCCCCCATTTATCCATCCATCTCTTTTTCTTCTTCTCCCTCCATTGCCAAGTATCTGAGGAAGCAGTCCCTGCTGTCTTTGTTTCCTGGTTGTTCATCCCCTCGTTGGAATCTGATCTCCACATCCTTTTCTCATTCTCCTTTGCTGGCTCCCCCTCTGGTAATTTCTCCTTACATGTTGATGTTCTCGAAATTCCAACCTGGTCCTTCTCTTTGTCTCACTCTGCATGTCCTTCCTGACTGACCTTGTCCACCGTTATGCTTTGAACTACATAACAGACACTAAGGACTCAAAAATCTTCCTGTCAGACACCAACCTCAGCCCTTTACTCTAGAATTGCATTGGCAGCTGCATACTGATCATGTAGCTAAATATCCAGCTAGCTCTAAGTCTTATAAACACCACCATGGGATGCAAATCCAACTGAGAAACACTCATGCCCAAAAAGCCATGAAAGTAAGGCAAGTATGGGAAAGCAGGAAAAGCATAAAACTCAGTCAGAAATCCTGGGCACCAATCTTGGCTGTGTCATTTTTAGCAAATAGGGTAGATTCTTTACCTCTCCGAATCTTTTTCTTTTTCCATCTGTTGACTGTGGCTAAAAAATATTTGAAGATTTATTTTGTGAGGGATTAAATCAGATAATGTATGTAAAGATGCAATATAAGTTGTTAACTGCTACTCAAATGTCTGATATACTATTATTTGAAATGTATTGGACGAGTAGGAATACTCATTTTAAATGAGACAAAATGTTAAAAAATAAATGAGACAAAAATGTGAAACCACCAGGAATGCAAATATCAAATTAATCTGATTTGGTATGCTAAATATTGACTGCCTGGTATCCAAACCTTAGCGTACATCTGGAATAGCTTATTAATGCCAATCCTCGGGTTGGAGTCTCAGACTCAATTGGTTGGGAAAGAGGCCAGGAATCTGCATTTTAAAATCATCCCATTTGATACAGGTGGGCCAGGCCACACTGAGCAAGAGTGAAATATAAGGCACTTGAGAGACAGCAGGTCCCCCAAACTCCATTCTAGTGACTTGCAAAGGCATCAAACTAATTCCCTATTAGGAGGCTTGTTGCTTATATTACTTATTTCATATTATAATGGATTTCAAGGCTTCCAACTTTGGGTTTTTTACACAGAGCAATCACACATCACCCACCCCCAACACACATACACAAATATACACATAATATATTTACATATGTGTATCATAGCCCAATTAACGGAAAAAAAATGTCCTCTTAATATGTGAATAAATAATGATTTAAGATACAAAATAATAATTCAGACATTAATTAGGCAGTTAAAAGTTGAATATGCATTGCTATAAAATGTCAAATATGTTTCTCTTTCTTTTTTTATATTGTTGCTTGTAGGCAGTATAAAGAAAAGACTACAAGCCAGGAGAAGCCTAGAGAATTATAAGGAAGGGGACAAACCAGAAACCAGGAAATAGCACAAGTGATTAGGTACTAGTTTTCTCAGCAGACTCACTTCACCACTTGGACAGAGAAAAAGCAAGGTATTTCTAAGCTGGTGGCTCAATTAGTATGTGAAATTATTTTCAGTACAACAAACAGCATTTCTAGAGATTGAGATTTTGAACTAGGGATGCATTTCAAAAATACTAATATAGTCTTAATTTTATTTTATAGATACCACGTTTAGGAATATTTAAATTTTCCATTTGGATAACCATTTCCATTTGTGTATTGTATGTAGGCATGATGCAAGTATACACACAATACATTCAAATGTATGTGCAACATTCATATACATCATAAATGTTTATAGGTACATGTCAATATTTGGTTAAGAGAATAAATCAGGTGGGATGCCTGAGTGGCTCAGTTGGTTAAGCGTTTGCCTTTGGCTCAGGTCATGATCCCAGGGTCCTGGGATCAAGTCCTACAACAGGCTCCTTGCTCAGCAGGAAGCCTGCAGCTCCCCCTGCTTGTGCTCTCTCTGTCTCGCTGTCTCTCTGACAAATAAATAAATAAAATCTTAAAAAAAAGAGAATAAATCAGGTGTCTCAATCTTTGCATAAGTCAGGTAAAAGCCAAACTGTTTAATGGCTTACTCTTTTTAAGTAAGTTTTGTGTCTTGAATTGACGAAAGTTTGGGACATTTTATAAAGGAGGAGAATGATTTGTGCCAATATTTGTATTCTGAAGATGCCATAAATGTTTTAGGTCTTTTTAATGAATAGTCTTATACAATGAGTTAGTTCTCATTGCTATATTGGGTAAATGTGTTGTTTTTAGAACATAGTTTGTTGTTTTTTGTTTTGGCTAAACTAGTTCATGGTGAATATTTAATTTATAAAGTAGATTATAATACCAATACTACCCTTTATAACTACAGTAATAAAAATACAGTATAACTTTTCCTTTTTATTAAGAGAGATGTATGAGAATCCATCATTTCCACAAATTAAGAGATTACTGCAATTTGGCCGAATCAGTGAAGATTTTTAATTTTTTTTAAATTTTGTGTTTTGAAATTTTAATTGTCCCAAAGCATCTGTAATTTTCAATGATGATGTGACATTCCTGTGGGTTATAATGTTTTATCTTTCTTTCTAGATGCACCTCTGATCTCATTCCAGGGCACATTAATTTACAAATGACCATTGATCATGATAGCTTTGGGGAAAACATGTTGGAACATTAACATGTAAATTATATTCTTTACAGGTTTATGGTGAAACATATATAAAGTTTAAAAACATGCAAGTCTTATTAGAATTCAGCTTGGATGCACTCTTATTTTGTTTCTTTGCCCTTTTATCAAGGTCTGCCAATTGACTGTGCCAGGTTCCTCTCCCTTTCCATTCTAGGCCACTTCCAAAACTCAGGGAAATCAAGGGGAAAATAACAACCTCAAATTTTCCATGACACTGATGGTTGGACTTCAGACACTCTCCAAAGGCCAGTGGAAAGGGAGAACACATGGAAGAGAAACAACCAACTTTGTTTCCCATTTCTCTCAGAAGTTGATTCAGAGACTCTCCCATGATGAAATAGTGAAGGAAAAAATTAAATAAAAGCAAAAACAAATAGACAGAAACAACTTGCTTAGTGATGATCTGTTCTTCTTTTTCCCTATAAAAATCTGCTCTCTAGTTTCCAGTCTAGCATGTAAGCAGCTTGGAAATTGCTATTCCTATCCATCCTCACAAAGCTGAAAAAAGCTGAACAATGTAAAAACCAACTGTTTCTCCCTACATCCATCAGAGAATGGAGACCAGAGGGGACAAGTCAGTGCCCCCAAGCTGGAGAGATGGACAGATGTATATAGAGAATTGTGACTCACTGGGGCAGAAGCCCAAGAGCAGAAACCTCCATCTGCGGTAGGAAAACTAAAACTGTAACTGACTTATTGCTGGAGGCTCAGTGTGAACAAGCTAGAGCATTAGAAACTCCAGGGGATGTGGCGGCGGGGCGGGGAGGGCAGTGTTGGGGGAATACCACCCATTTGTGAGTTTTACCTCCAGGAGCACTACCAGCTTCTCACAGTGAGGATCTCAGAAAAATTCCCTCGTGCTTCCAACAAGAGGAGGGAAACAGAAACCATCTGAAATATACCCAGAACATTCTGTTCTTTTTTAGCAAAGCTTTTCTCAGGAGAAACTATACTACCAGCATCTGATAAACTGGGGTTATACCAGAGTCTAAACTACCTGGAGGAAGAGAAATACCAACTCCAGCCCAGTCTAGTCTTCCACCTGCAGATAGAGAAATAACCAATTTAAGCCCCTTATACCTTTCCTATGTCACTTAAGTGGGGGAGTAGGAATCTCAAACAACCAAGGAGCATCCGTGAAGGTCACAGCTCAGGGGCACACTAAAAGACTGAGACCTAATCATAGGACTGTACAAGGCTTCCCTTCCCCACACATACACACAACTCACTACCACATAAATAGGGTTCCTGTATAGAAGAGGCAACTGAAAAAACTGCATGTTTCAGACCTTATGTTAGAATTATGTAAGGAAACCCAAAGACAACAGGGGAGACGAAAACAAGGACACCAGAGGAAATGACAGCCTCTAAAACCTGTAGCTAAAGCAAGAGTAAACACAGACTATATCCTAGTTAGAGAAACATAAAACCTCACATTAAAGGCCTATCTATCTTAGTTTCTTTTACATCATGTCCTGTTTTCAACAAAAAATTACAAGGTATATAAAAGACAAAACACAGTTTGAAGAGAGAGAGCAAGCATGAGAAGCTGACTCAGATATAGAAGAGATTTGGGAAATATCAGACATGGAATTAAAATCAACTGTGATTAAACTACTCAGGGCTGTAATGGAAAAAGCAGACAATATGCAAGAGCAGATGAACATTGTGAGCAGAGAGATGGAAACGCTCAGGAAAAGTCAAGAGGGAACACAAGAAATCAAAGCACTGTAATATAAATGAGGAATGCCTTTGATGGACTCATTAATCGACTGAACATGGCTACTAAAGAATCAGTAGGCTTGAAGATATGTCAATAGAAACTTCCAAAACTGAAATACAAATAGAAAAAAGAATGAGAATGAGAGAGCAGAATATCCAAGAACTGTGGGACAACTACAAAAGATGTAACATACATGTAATGAATACCAGAAAAGAACAAAGAAAGAGCAGAAGAAATATTTGAAGCAATAATGACTGATAATTGCCCCAAATTAATAATAGTGCTACGGATTGAATTGTGCTCTCTTAAAATTCATATTTTGAAGCCCTAACTCCCAGTAACTTCAGAATGAGATTGTATTTGGAGATAGGGCCTTTAGAGAGATAATTAAGGTTAAATGAGGTCATAAGGGTGAGCCCCTAATCCAAGATAATTGGTGTCTTTATAAGAAAGAGACACCAGGGATGTGTACACACCGAGAAAAGACCATGTGAAAACACAGTGAAACAGTGGCCACCTGCAAGCCAATGAGAGAGATCTCAGGAGAAAACCACCCCAACAGCATCTTGATCATAGACTCCAGCTTCCAGAACTATGAGAAAATAAACTTCTGGGTTTATGCTACCTAGTCTGTGGTCTTTTGTTATGGGAGCCTAGCAAACTAATACAGACATCAAACCACAAATCCAGGGTGGTCAGAGAACATCAAATATGATTAATACCAAAACCTCCCTCTCTCTCTCTCTTTCTACCTATATCATCTATATCTATATGTATTATATCCTAAATGCAGAAAACCAAGAGAAAAAATTGAAAGGAACCGGAGTGGGGGATAGTAGGGAACACATATAGAGGACAAAGGATAAGAATTACATCAAGTTTCTCATCAGAAACCATGCAAGCAAAAAGAAAGTGGAGTGAGATGTATATAACATGTTGAAAGAAAAGACCACAAACCTGGAATTCTTTATTCTGCAAAATTATCTTTCAAAAGTGAAGAAGAAATATTCTCTGACAAATGAAAATTGAGGGAATTTGTTGTCAGTAGACCTGCCTTATAAGAAATGTTAACAGAAGTTCTTCAGAGAAAAGGAAAGTGATAAAGTTTGAAACTCAGATCTACAAAAGAAAGGAAGACTTTTAGAGAAGGAATCAATGAAGGTAAAACAAAATATTTCATATTTCTTATTCTTAATTGATCTAAAAGATAATCATTTGTTCAAAATAGCAATAGCAAAAATACATTCCGGGATTATAGCTTATAATGAAGTGAAAGGAATGATAGCAGTGTTGTATGACTGGGAGGAATAAAGTGGGGATATTCTCTCATGAGGTGCTTGTATTACTCACAAAGTGTATAGGTTATCTGAAAATGGTCTCAGATTGGTTGTAAATGCATATTTAAAACTCTAGGGGCGCCTGGGTGGCTCAGTCGTTGAGCGTCTGCCTTCGGCTCGGGTCATGATCCCAGGGTCCTGGGATTGAGCTCCACATCAGGCTCCCTACTTGGGGAGTCTGCTTCTCCTTCTCCCTCTACCTGCTGTTCCCCGTGCTGTGCTCTCTCTGTCAAATAAATAAATAAAACCTTTTAAGAAAATAAAAAAATAAAAAAATAAAAAGTAGTATAATTGATATATTAAGAGGCCTGAGAAAAGGAATCATACAAAATGCTTAATTAAAGCCAGAGAAGGTAGAAAACGGATGAAAGAAAAAAAAAAAAAGAAACATAGAAAAAGGGATATAAATAGAAAATAATTAAAAATGGGATAGATATTAATCCAACTATATTAAATCACTTTAAATGTGAATGGTCTAAATATACCAATTAAAAGACAAAGACTCTGAGACTAGACAAAAAAATAGTACCTAACAATATGCTGTCTACAAAAAACCCACTTAAAAATAAACACCCAGATAGATTACAAATAAAGGGAAGGATAAAAATTTGCCATGTTAATACTAATAAAAATAAAACTAGAGTAGCTAAATTAATTTCAAAGCAGGCCTCAGAAAAAATAAAAAGTATAAGAATAAACAGGGATATTACATAATGATAAAGGGATTAATTCTCCATGAAGACATAAAAATCCATGTTTATGCACCTAACAACAGAGCATCAAAATGCTTGAGGCAAAATTGAGATACTTCAAGGAGAAGTAGGCAAATACTATTATGATTAAAGACTTCAACATGCATCTATCTGTAGTTGACAGCTCCAGTGGCCAAAAAATTGGTAAAAACAAGCTGAACAGAAGAGCACCATCAATAAAATGGATCTAATTGACATTTATACCATACTCATCCAACAACAGCAGAATATGCAATCTTCTCAAGTTCTCCCCATGGGACATGTCTCACCCAAACAGACCATGTTCTAGGCCATAAAACACATTATAATAAATTAAAAAAAATAGGAATCTTACAAAGCATGCTCTCAGACAACAGTGAAATTAAACCAGAAATCAGTAACAGAAAGATCATTAGAAAGCCCTCAAATGCTTGCAATTAAACAACACACTTGTAAATAACATATTGTCAAATAAATCTTGAGACATTAAAAAAAATATTTTCACTAAAGGACAATAGAAATACAAGTTATCATAATCTGTAATGCATTGAAAGCTGTACTTAGAGGGAAATTTAAAGTATTGAATGCATATATTTAAGAAAAGATCTAAAACCAATAAACTAAACTTCCAATATAGGAAATGAAAAAAAAAAAGAGGAAATTAAATCCAAAGCAAACAGAAGAAAAGAACTACAAAAAATTACAGCAGAAATCAATGAACTCAAAAACAGGAAACCAATAAAGAAATTCAACAAAACCAAAAGCTGGTTCTTCACTCTGATGAAAAATATTGGAGAAAGAATTAAATATGGAGAGATAACCCATGTTCATGGATAGGAAGAATCAATATTGTCAAGATGTCAATTCTTCTCAGCTTGATCTGCAATCCCAGATGGATAACAAAAGACTGATTCTTAAGTTTATATAAAAAGCAAAGATGCAGAATATATTGCACAAGGTGAAGGACAAGTACCAATCTGGGGGACTGACAGTACCCAATTTCAAGACCCATTATAAAGTTACAGTAATCAATACGCTATGATGTTGGTGAGGGAATAGACAAATGTATCAATGGAACAGAACAGAAAAACCAGAAATAGACCCATATAAATATAGCCAGCTCTTATTTAACAAAGGAGCAAAGGCAATTCAATGGAGAAAGGAGAGTCTTGTCAATAAATTGTGCTGGAACAACTGGACATCTACTTGCAAAAGAAAATAAAAATGAAACTAGATTTAGCCCTTACAAAATTCACAAGTATTAACTCAAAATGAGCCATAAACCTAAATGTAAAACACAAAACTATAAAACTCCTTAAAGATAACATAGGAGAAAATCTAGGTGACCTTGGGTTTGGCAATGACTTTTTAGATGAAACACCAAAGCACAATCTATGAAAGAAAAAAAATTGACAAGTTGGACTTCATTACAATTTAAAACTTATTTGTAAAAGACACCATTAACAAAATGAAAACAAAAGCCACAGACTAAGAGAAAATCCTTGCAAAACATATCAATGATGGATTCACAATATACTAAGAATTCTTAAAACTCACAGTAAGAAAATAACCCAATTAAAAGGTGAGCAAAGATCTGGACAGGCACCTCAACAAAAAAGATGTACACTTGGCACATATGCATATGAAAAAATATGCAACATTGTATGTTACTGGGGAATTAAAATTAAAACAATGAGACACCACATCTATTAGAATGGCTAAAATTCTAACTACTATAGAACTAAATACTGGTGAGGAGCTCTCATTCATTGCTGGTCAGAATGCAAAATGGTACAACCACTCTGGAAAATTATTTGACTCTATTTTACAAAGCTAAACATAATCTTACCATATAATCCAGTAATCACTCTCCCAAGGATTTCTCTGAATGAGTTGAAAACTAATGCCCACACAAAAACCTGCATACTAATGTTTACAGCGACTTTATTCATAATTACCAAATGTGGAAGCAGCCAAGATGTTCTTCAGCTGGTAAATGGATTAACAAACTGTGGTATATTCATACAATGCAATATTACTCCATGATAAAAAAGCAATGAGCTATCCAATCATGCAAAGACATGGAGGAACTTGAACGCATGTTATTGAGTGTCAGAAGCAATCTGAAAAGGCTGCCTACTGTATGACCTCAATTATATAACATTCTGGAAAAGGAAAAACTATGGAGATGGGAAAAAGTACAGTGCTTGCCCCGGGTTCAGGAGGGAAAATGGAGGGATAAATAAGTAGAGCACAGGGAATTTTAGGGTAGTCAAACTATTTTGTAGGACACAGTATTGGTGGGTACGTGTCATTATACATGTCAAAACCCAAGGAATGTACAATACAAAGATTAGACTCTAATGTAAACTATGGACTTTAGTTAATAACAATGCATCAATACAGGTTCATCAATGTATCAAATGTACCACTCTAAAGTAAGGTATTAATAATAGAGAAGAGTGTGAGTAGGATTGAGGTGGTTTATGGGATTGTACATTCTGTTTAATTTTTTTATACCACTCCAAAAACTAGAAATTAAAAAAGAAAATCTCTTCTGTAACAGCCACTAACATCTGGCTTCAAAAATAGGTACACCAGGATAGATTCATCAAAAGTGAATGATAAAGACTGGGAGTTCTACGGAGGACTATGAAGTAGAACAGCAGAGGCTCTTAAATTAAAGCTCTTATAAAATAAACAACATATAAATTAAGTTCCAAAAAGAATGAAGCTGGAGTACCTCCCTTTCCCCTCTACAATTTCATTGATGGGATGGATTCATTGGAAAGCTTTGCAATGTTTTAGGTCAAGAAATAAACAATGCCTACTTTTAGAAAAGTGAAGTTCTTTTATTTTCCCCAGCATCTTGAATTCTCCATTTTTAAATATTACATATTACAGAATTATCACTTCATCAATATACAATAATTTAAGGCACTCTTACTTTGTCAGCCACCCAACATTTAAGAAACAGTTCTGAAGCCATAATATGCTATTTGGTTTTGTTTCTGCATTTACTTCACAGTTCTTGTAAATTCATTCATTGTGTATTTGATCTCTCTAATTAATCATCAATTCCTCCCCCAAACAAGGAACTTTTGATAGAGCAATCTTTCTATCAGTGCTAACTGACCAACTTAAAATCTGTCCCTGAAGGAAAAATTACTATATATATCAAAGCTGCTGAGATTATTTATATCAGCATAAAATTAATTGCTGTGATTTGCCAACTAGAACACTTTCTTTTTGCTGGCCTCTTATTATTTCTATGAAAAGTGTATGAATTCTGTTTATTTTTAGTATTATTTTAGCATGGTTTTGAGAAGTGGAATTTAGTGTTGTCTAGTTCTTGGCGGGGGGGAGGGCAAAAAGTACATTCTCTCTTCATAGGCCTGAAAGTCTTCACATCATCCTGGAGGAAAGACAGACCTTTGGTTGGATGTTTTCTGAGGCACAAATCATCATCCTACAAGTTAATGCAAAGAGCTCAATAATTTCCATTGTTAAAAGGTCTGTCTGCAACTGTCATGTGTTGGTCTCAGTTGCATTACCACTAGGATGACATGAGTGAGGTACTTTCCTAGGGGGCAGAAGTTAAGGGAGTGCCAACAAACTCAGCAATCAGGAAAAAAAAAATTTAAATACAATATTAGAAGAATAAAAATTAATCTTGAACACAAATCTTGAAAATCTTGAACAAAATATAGAAATACTAAATAAGACAGGCTCTGACGGGACGAGGATTTGGTGGGTGAGTCATACAAATACAGAGTCATACAAATATGACATACAAATACAGAGTCAGCTCCTGTCTTTATTGGAAATCTTGATTTCTTGGGGTTCTAGTCCTATTTGAACATTGGAGACTCCACCCTCAAAAGGGGACTGTCTGAAGGCATTGAATGTGTGCTCATTTATAGGAACCTCAATGTGCAATGTGTGTGCCTAGAGCCAGCAGTAAAAATCCTGCATGGCTTCTGTTTCAGTTTGCAACACTGCTACCATGTCTACTTCTACACAAAACAGTTCTCTTGAGCTACTCCATGCCTTGTCCTCCAGCCCTCACTGGGAGCCCTTTGTGCTAGATCATTCTTGATGCAGGTACACTTAGGGAAGTCCATTCCTGACTTCATTTTAATTGGCTTGGATTGGAATGTTTTTTGTACTTGGGTGAAAAATACCAAAAATCTCACCTAACTTGATTTTCAAAGAATGGTGTTCATAGATATGTAGCCCTGCAGTCCCTACTGGCTTGTCTTAGGCACTAAACATGAGCAATGTATTCTATCTTTCTACAAGACCAAGGTAAGCATGGAAAAGTGTTTCTCTATGTAAACTGACCTGTAAAGGTCTATGTTCTGCAGAACCTACTTGGTAAGGTCAAACTGGTGATGGAAACAGACGTTGGGATCCTAATATAGTGAAAGAAAACATTCTTTTAAGACTGCCTTAAGCAAAAACTCCTGTCTGCCCCCTAGTTGTCTTAGAAAAGACAGCGTAAGTAATCACTGTGCTTTGGGCTCCACAGCCCAACTACATCATCACAGCATCAATAGCATCTTTATAAATAGGGATCTGCATTTCATAACAGTGTTCTTTAAACACATGGTGGTAGGAAATTCAAAGTTGGGTAATTTGTATTGTTGCTATGATTTATTTGTGCCTAAAAAGAAAAATTATAGAAGATACAGCATCATCGCCTGCAGGAGTGGTACAGTATCTGAGATCATTATTATTTACTTCCTGTCTTTTTTTTTTCATAATCTCCTACTGAATAACTATTTTATTCTTCACTTGTATATAATCCAAGCAAGCTAGACACAAGCAGGTATATGTTTATTCGGGGGAAAAAACCCAAATATCATAATTAAAGGCTACATCTATGGTTAGTTAACAAATTGCAGGCACTCCAGCTTTGGGTATAAAATAGAAGATGACCCTCTCTGAAATGGACACAGTAGGAGTTAATGTAAAACTGAACGACATTAATCATTTTGAGATGACTGACTTTGAGGGATGTTCTGTAAATGATTTGCTGTGTAGGCCATGCCATTTCCTTAGGCTTAGCATTGGAACATCAATCTACTGTGAAATGAAACATGAGCTGTTATTGTGAACACTAACATATTTGTGAAAAACACAAAAGATGTCTACAGAGAACACTGAGAATAAGAATTTGCTTTTCTGCAAGGAACAGAGGCACTCTATCTGCCAGGCAATGATGATGAGCACAAAACAATTTTGATTTATTGAATATGAGAGAAGCCATACCAGTTTCCTTAGGCATATTAATTTGGATTATTTAGACAATGGAAGAAAGTCAGTATTATTATTTCTGCTTGAAAAGTGAGCAGACTGGGTCTCAGAAATGTTACGTGTCTCACCCAAAGTCACACAGTTGGCATGAGGTTGTGACAGCATTTGAGGTCTGATCTGTCTGTCCCACCAGCATGTGGGTCTTTCTCTATGAGCTCCTCCTCAGCCATCCAAGTGTTTCCTCCACTAGAAATCCATACTTTTTAGTGAGACGACTCTCAGACAACATCCCAGGTTGGGCAAAATCTCCACAAAGTTCTCCAGCTCAGACCCCATAAATCATCAGTTGTTTTTAAAAATACCTTCTTTCTCTAAGTGCCTCAGTTTTGAAGAATGTGTGCCTTGAATGAATAAATCAGCATTCTCACTACTGTAATCAACTATTCTCTCTATTAGTTTATAAGTATTCTGGGGTGGGTTTTTTTGTTTTGTTTTCCCTGTTAGTTTGAATCTTTGGCGCCTGATCAATCTTGGATGAACTACTAAATTCAAGTTTCTGAAATGACAAAAATGAAGGATAGCTCTATTGGTTTTCATGGATTTTTCTACAGTCTTCTTACAAAGATGTCTCTCCAAGAACAATGCCAAAGAAAGCCAAACTGCTATAAAGCCTCTCACTGCTCTTTCATATGCTACCCTCTGCCTCAGATGCATTCACTGCTTTGTCTCCTGACAAATTTCCCCTCCTCCTTTAAAATCCAACTTAAATGGCTCTCAGTTTTGTGAAATCATTCTGTGATGCCCAGAGTAAAGCCAATCTCTCATCAGTTTTAAACTTGTACATAATTTTGCACACACCACTGTTATAGTCACTCAGCACTCTACAGAAACTCCTTCTGTGTCATTCTTTCTTCTCATCTAGCCTATGAGTTACCCAACCATGTGGATGAAGTCAGAGTCACCTTGTTACTCCAGCACCTGCAACAGCAGTTGGCATAGGAAAAAATCCTCAATAAATATTCATAGAAATGACATTTTAAAACCATCCAGTCTTATCTTTGAAAACTGCAGCCTTCAGGAAGATGTAAAAAGATGGGTACTTGTTAGGGGCCTACACCCTTAAAGGGCTTAACTAAGATCACGGTTGCTGAATGAAGTTCATTCTAAGTTCACTAAACTTGATTTATTACAATTAAGCTTCCTATTCTATCTTTTCTTTTGATTGCCTCTCCATGTTTAATATACCTTCTGCTTATAGAATTATACGGTGCCTGAAGTAACAATGAGAAAAATGGAGCCCCAGGAAGTCAAGGGATTTATCACAAATCACAAAGCTAAGTGGGAGAGTAAAGTAGAATACTCTGGAACTCTCAGCCCCTTTGTTACTCCTTCTAGTAGACCAAGGTGCTATGGAAATAATAATAAAAACTTGTATAAGCTTGTTTAAGCTTCCTTAACCAATTCAGAAGAAACTTTTTTTTTTTTTAATAATTGCATGGGGCACCATACCCTGGAAAAAGTTGCCACCAGGTTTGTGCTTAACCCTTTCCAAACAAAGCCATCCACAAATTTAATGTTAGAAATATTGGTCCCATACTGATAGCTGTGGTTTTCTTTTCTCAATTACAAAGCAACAAAACGTGAGCATATGTTCATCTATACATACTAGCTGTTGTAATAAAACGAGAAGATATCGCACTGACCATAGTCTGTGTTTTCCGGCTCCCAACAATTTGATGGCCAAAAATAGGGTGTCTGTGGAATAAAAAGAAGTACAACCCGGTTAAACACACACACAATTTGTAGAGCTCTTGGTTTATGAATTGTGTTCATCTTCAGCAGTTATCCAGAATAGTTTGCTGATAATGTATGCTTTGTAATCCAGGAAAAGTACCCAAAGAGGCATTGTAAGGCTTTTCTTCTACATTTACTTTGCTGAGCAATTTTCAGTCTCCAAATGTGTTGTGCAGCACCAGCAGGTACTTAAAATGTCATACATTTGCTGCAATTTTATGTCAGGTGACATAAAGCTAAAAGGTCTGATTGTATCATTCCCCCCCCCAAAAAAGTGTTAACCCACAAAGACTGAAAGCAGACTATTAAATTCAGCAAGACCCCCAGATGAAATATATTTAAATATAACAAATTGTTTTCTATGATTCAAGTATCTCATTATTGCCTTCAGTAGATCCAATGCTCAACCATCAAAATTTTCCCTAAAACCTGGCAATCATTTGTCTGGCTTTGTTAATTATATAATGCTGCTGTCAACACTATCCAACTAGATTTAAACAACTCTTCTGTCTCACTTTAAAAAAATATTTCGCCATAAAAACACTTATTGCTTCAAATTTTTTAACTGCAGAAACCAGAGGTGATTTTTTAAAAACGATTTTTACTTGATTTTATTTTAATTTTAATCAATTTTAATTGATTGGTGTGATTAACAATCAACAGAAATCTCATTCTGTGAAATTCTAGAAACTGACTGACAGGGCGCCTGGGTGGCTCAGTTGGTTGAGCAACTGCCTTCGGCTCAGGTCATGATCCTGGAGTCCCGGGATCGAGTCCTGCATCGGGCTCCCTGCTCGGCGGGGAGTCTGCTTCTCCCTCTGACCCTCCCCCCTCTCATGTGCTCTCTCTCTCTCATTCTCTCTCTCAAATAAATAAATAAAATCTTCAAAAAAAAAAAAAAAGAAACTGACTGACAAAACTACAAAGAAACTGATCAGGAAAACCCTGTTATCATCAACATTTTGTATGTTCTCATAGAGGTTTTCTAGCCCCACTAGATGGACATGCAGGGCTCCAGGCCATGAGGATGGCCACCTGTCTACTCTTTCAAACTGTGATGATGACTCTAGGACTCAATGAAACAAGACTGCAGACATCAAACTTGTGGGCTTACTTATATTTATTAGTCAGTTATGTTAGCTACCCATGTGTAATGAGCATACTTGAGGTAATCTCTGATTAACTGTTTGATAATTCTCCCACTGGAAGAGGGATTCTCAAGGCAGGGGGTAAAGGATAATTGGGGAGAACTGTTTGAATCTCTGGGGGAGAACCTTTTCAAACTGCTCAGGACTCCAGGGATTTTGATTTACCCTCTACTCCTTCTTGGGAATTGCGGCAGGATAATAAAGGAATCTGCTGATGTTACACATGTGAACAAAGTGACGACAAGTATTTAGGTGGGGTGGGGAGAGTTGAAACACTGGACAAAGGAAGACATCAAGGATTTCTATGGCCCCATTCTCACGTGAATCCCACTTGACTCCTTGGGAAATAGAGCTTTGAGGGTAAAACTGGGTCAGAATCTAGGGGAATCACAGGGAACAAAGTAGTTAAAATCTTGTGGGCCACTAGTTTTGAGATACTTATCAAAAGCATTATTCCCTTCATTCTGTGAGGTGTGTGTGTGTGTGTGTGTGTGTACACTTATCTAACTTTTAAAGTATCTATTCTAGTCAGACTGGCCAGACTCATACTTTTTTCTCAAAGCCACAAGGAATGTTCTTAGCTTCATTCTTACAATTTTTCTTTATTCTTTTATCATTTACTTTAGTGAGAATTTCCTGACTAAAAATAAAAGAATAAAGCTATTTTATGCTGTGATATTATGCGGAAATGCCTTAAACCAGCATTCCTCACAAATATTGCAAGATTTTTTCTAGGAAACGTATTTTAATTTATAGTAAAAAAGAATTTAAAGAAAACAAATGCTTATAGTTTGTTGAAATTTAAAAATTTACTTTTAAAATTCAAGTAGACTTCAGGACATTTTAATGTATGAGTTTCTCTTTTCTTTTCACAGTTGGCTTCTTTAGCTATGATAAAACTGATCCAGCCATTACTCAATAACCTTTGGCACATATACTAATGTAATGAAAGTCATGAAAGCGACCTGGAGAATCATGTCAGATCTCAATTACAGCTAGCTAAGAGAGGATAATTAGACAATTGCAAGTTTACAATAAATACAGAAATCACATGATTTAAAATGTGCTGAGAAATTGAGACAAATTTACATACTGCGGCATATCAGTGAGATTAAATGAAGAGTTCTGTTTGTCTCAAACTCATGCCCTGAAGCTTCTTCAGATTCCTAATGATGGTTAGAATCTCAATCATTCACTGAAGGAACAGTAAACATGATATTGCAAGTTTCCCATTTTAATTCATGATTTTTAAAATCCTCCCAGGGAGTTGAATTTCAGCTCAATGTAATAAAGAACTTTCTGCTGCTTGGAACCAACACAAAAATGGAAGAGTACACCTTGAACAATAATATGTTTTCTATTATTAGGGCTGTTCAAATATAAACTGATTAATGCCTTCACAGACTAATATTAAAGCAGGAATTCAATCATCCCTGACTTCTCTGGAGTGTCCTTTGTTTTTTAAATCTCGGTTTTAAGATCCTATGATTATTAGATTTACAAATATGGCACATTTAGATCCTATTTCAAATGTGAACAGGTCATTAAAATATTTAACATTAATTAATGGAATTTGAAAGACTATTTATCATCTACCTAGGCACATTGAAAACTTGCTAAACTTCTGCCTACACCACTTGCACCCATTCCCTTGTCTTGTTCTAAAGCTCTTTAAAAATAGCCTCTCCTTTCTCCAGAATATATGGTGGCCCATTCCCAACTCTGCACATCTTTGACCCATGACCATGACTAACACATGTAAACCTTGTCTGCCTACTAATTTCAGTCTGGGAATGACAAGTGCAGAGTTAAAGGTTGCAAATTAGGTTAACTCAAGACACCATCAAAAACTTTGGGCCCATGTGTGAGCTAGTTTGCTTTAAGGAAAAATTTTAAATTAGATAATTCTTCAGAGATAAACAGACTACATCCAATGCTTCCCTCATAGATATGTTCTTTTATACAGAGATGATTTTAGTTGTAATATTGATTGTGAAGATAGATAAAAGTTGTTATTTTTGTAAAAAGAAAAATCCATTCAGAATTTGTGAGATTTTTATTAGGCCTAAAGTTTACTTATAGTCTCTATATGAAAAATTTTTCAAAGAAAGTAAGATTATATGGAAAATGTAATCCTGCAGTAGCAGAAAAGTAACTCCCTTAAAAAAATCAAAAAGTGTTACAAATACATAAATATTTTGTTTACTAATCACTAATAATTTTTATTTATTAAAAGTTACCTTTAGGAACATGAGTTACATTAACTTATTAATAAGCTATTTTAAGCTACCATTACTTTAACTGTATAAAGGATAATGTTCCTTTATTTTAAAGCCTTTTAAAATTAATTAATTTAATTTATGTTGCTTGAAAACTTAGGTCAGTATCCTGATTTCAAGAGACTGCTTCATCTCCTAGCTATTTGGTGCATAAAGTCCTGTGACTATTTGCCTTGGATAAAAAGGTCCTGAGGAAGTGGCAGTGAGAGTGTTCTAGGAAGACAAAGGTCTTTAAATGTTTTTAAAACATATTCCCTCTTTTCCCTCTTTGTTCTCTGTTTGTCTCACCAAGTTCTTTGGCACCCAAGTTATTTTGTCATTTATTTAGATATAGAACATCTAATGATATTTAGAACAAATGAGAAAGAATGCTCCAATGTCTACAAGTTTGACATAGGGGAGAATCCCCTAAAAATACATAAGAGCTAGAGTCTGAACTCTGGCATTAAATGTGCCTTAATTTTATGGGCTAGAACCCACCAGCCAGTTATTAATGAACTATATTGCCTAATGAAATGTAGCATCTACTTCAGGTAAATCATTGTGAACTCAAGTGTCAACTACATGTTCAAGGACCAAAATCAGAGTTCACAATCACTTCTGAAAGAACAATAGCATCTGTTTCATTTGGAAATGACCTAAACGACTCTTCTCAGTTTACAGGTTATCTACGGTATAGTTTTGTCTCAGATGAGTGCACACACACAAAGTATCATGCACGTCAGGCTTCACAGTCTTCTCGTAGGAAGCCTCAGATACTGACATGCAGAAGGCTTGTATAATTAGCTAAATTCTGCATTGGAGTTTCAAGCATTCCCATGAGAATCTGCTTGGACTGAAGACAGTCTTGTATCATGGACAGGGTCCAGAGTATAATCAATTCAGTTACACTTCTCAGCTTCCTTCCCAGTGGCTAATGTAGCTTACACATGAAGAACTCTCCCACGTCCTGAATTCCAGCAAGCCACTCTGAATTTTTCTCAAGCTTTAATATAAAATGTAACTTCAATCATCATACAGTTTAGCTTTCACAAATCATCATAACCAAGCACATTCTTTCCCTGCTTATTTTTTTTCCGTCTTATATTGAACATTAATTAGTTTCTAACTAGACCAAGCCAAATAAAATAAGTCATATTTTCAAAATTTTTGTAAAAACAATCAACAAACCAAATGCAGACTTCTATATTACCATTAAGGAATATTTTCATTAAACTTACCTGAAACCGATAAAAGGTGCCATCATCTTTGAGTGTGAGGACGTGATCCGAGATTGGAAAGAAGTAGCCATGGGCAGCCATTAATGTTCCTAAATGGAGTGCCTCCACTGTTTCATGAAAACAAACAAACAAAAATGTATACAAATTTTTTTTATGTTGATTTGCAGGAGTATAGGATTTTATCTTGCTCCCTTTTAAGCACATTCTTTTTTTTTATGTTATGTTAATCACCATACATTACATCATTAGTTTTTGATATAGTGTTCCATGATCCATGTTTGCATAGAACACTCAGTGCTCCATGCAGAACGGCACAATACCCATCACCAGGCTAACCCATCCCCCTACCCATCTCCCCTCTTAAACCCTCAGTTTGTTTCCCGGAGTCCACAGTCTCTCATGGTTCGTCTCCCCCTCCGATTTCCCCAGCTTCATTTTTCCCTTCCTACGATCTTTTTTTTTTTTTTTTTTTTTAACATATAATGTATTATTTGTTTCAGAGGTACAGGTCTGTGAGTCAATAGTCTTACACAATTCACAGCGCCTTTTGAGCACATTCTTGCATCCAAATTCTTGGCATCCTAAACAACTTGGCTTTGAATTTTTTCTTTTTCCATCTCTTCCGCAGAGGGTACTAAGGTGGCTCTGGTTCCACGTAGTAACTGTGCAATGACCAACCATACCGCACGACGACCAGTGCGTGAGAACATAACACTGTGGAATGCTGAGACCAGAAGGCTATTCTGACATCACAGAATCCGACTCCTTCATTTTATAGATGGGATATATTTTGCTCTATGTTAATAGTCTTCCACAAACAATTATATTTGGCATTTACATAGCACTTTAAAACTTTATTTTTATTTTTTATTTTATTTTTTCTTTTCTCTTTATTGTATTTATTTATTTATTTTAAATTTAATTTAATTTTATTATGTGATGTTAGTCACCATACAATACATCATTAGTTTTTGATGTAGTGATCCATGATTCATTGTTTTCGTATAACACCCTCTGCTAGATTTTATTTATTTATTTGAGAGAGAGACCACAAGTGTGGGGAGGAAGGCAGAGGAAGAGGGAGAAGCAGGTTCCCCACTGAGTAGGGATCCTGATGCAGGAGCGACCCCAGGACCCCCATCATGACCTGAGCTGAAGGCAGACGCTTAACCGACTGAGCCACCCAGGTGCCCCTAGCACTTTAAACTTTTAAAAGTGTTCTCACTTGCATCACCCCCCAGACTATATAGTGGATAATCCAATACTATCAGCAATTTTTCTAATGGGATGGATCATTATTACATGATGTCATCAGCGAAAGTTAAGGCACCCAAAACCATTTATGCTACATTAAGTGAGTGCTAAGCAACAATTTATGCTGCTTCTATAGTCCTGTAATCATCTGGACTGCTCTAGTTTCTACTACTCTATATTCAGTGTTCCAGATATGGACCATGCAGAGGTTTATTTGACAATAAAAAGATTACACTTTTCCAGAAGGCTGAGAAACAGGTGGAACATAATACTATGATACTCATACTCCTTTTATAGCAGTCAACAATTTCTTCCAATAAAATGGTTAATAAAATTTGGTCAACATAGTTACTATTGCAGTCATGCAGGAACAATATAAAGTTTGCTAACTTAGAGTCTGGCAACCATGGAACTATGCACAATAGTTTTTCAGTCCATTGGAAAGTTAGATTTATTGATCTGTTTTGCATCTTTATATACAGTTTAGTTAGGGATTTATTTCTGTTTCTTAGACAAGTAAATGGTTCTTTTTTTTTTTTAAAGATTTTATTTATTTATTTGACAGAGAGAGACACAGCGAGAGAGGGAATGGGAGAGGGAGTGGGAGAGGGAGAAGGAGGCTTCCCGCGGAGCAGGGAGCCCGATGCGGGGCTCGATTCCAGGACCCCGGGATCATGACCTCAGCCGAAGGCAGATGCTTAACGACTGAGCCACCAGGCGCCCCAAGTAAATGGTTCTTTAACTCGGGAATTCTTACAGTAGTTCCAGGAATGTGTGGATCCATCTGTCCAGCTGTCAATCCTGGGGCGCTTTGATATTCCAGCCAGTACTGAGTCACTAAACAGCTTGCTATGGTGCAGGGGAGCATAAGAACCCTTCCCCTGCCCTCTACCTTCCTATGCCTATGTGGGCTAATAATACATTTTAGTTTTTAATTTTATTAAAAAATTAAATTTTATCTGCCATGAGGTACTATGGTGCCCCTTTTAATTGTCATTTAGCATCTTGTAAACACTTCAGTTGGTAACTTCTACTTCCGGCCTCTCACTGTGTTGTACTTGTCAATAATAAAGAACTGTCAATCATCCTCTTTGCCATGCCCTTGGAAGACTGTCATTAAGGGTCCCAGCCATCATCTTATCCACACTTCCAATTAAGTGCCTCCCTGCATAGAATGTTACTTTGCTACAAAGGAGTAATTTTTTCACCATATATATATCATGTCTGCATCCTTTTAGCTCAAAGTCAAGACCTTCTCAAAGCCTGTGTTGCTTACAGCTACATACCCACATGTTCTGTGACTCTTGCTGAAACTCAGGAGCTAGTGAGGTGTTGTAGGAAGAACAAAACCTTTGGAGATACTCGCTAGCTTTTGTTACTTAAACTCTGTGTGCCTCTCCCATTTATTAATAGAGGTAGCAAACCCACCTTGCAGGTTGGTATGAGAACCAAACAAGAATATATGTAAAGAAGTTGCACAGGAGACATTCAATAGATGGTAGCTGTTATGCTTCATTATTTACACATGAATTCAGGTCATTTTTCTCCATAGCACTGTTAGGAAATACACTTGCATAAATTTGCCTCAACTGGGCTGAGAGAAATTGGCAGTCCTAAATAGCATCCTAAGCAGCCACTTACATATTATTTTGTGTGTGTGTGGATTATTTATAAAATTGAAAGAGTGAGAGAATCTATAAGGATTGCTAGCCCATAACAATGAGCAGGTGCTACAGCCTCGTTCATATTCTGAGTCCCTGGATGCTCCCATCAGGTAGCACTAGTTAGGGCAACACATTACATCTGTTTTAGAATTGCAAAGTCAGGTGGCCCACCTATCTTGTTATAACCATCTTTACTTGTTTTATTCCCAGCAATCTGTGGCCTAGGAAAATATTATTAGCACAACTTTCCAGAAATGGAATTGAGTTATGTCACACGAGAAAGTCTGCAAGAATAGATTCAAGAAAGGAAAACTGAGATGTCCAGAAAGATAAATAGTAAAGGGCTTCAGATCTCTAATCATAGGAATGAGTGTGACTAAAATAAAATAAACAGAAACCAGTGGGGTGCTAAAGGGCTGATGAGGATTAGAAAATTATAGTGAAAGTAAATATAACGAAGCCGCAGAAAAAAAATCAGAAGCAAATAAACATAAGCATGTTCTTACCTTCCTGCATCCATTAGATACTGATTCTGAGAGATCATACATTTCTAGAGGGCTGGGTGCATGTCAGCTGGTTTTCTTCATGTAGCACTACCATACATGATCAGATCATAGACGTCATGAGCTTTGTCACAGGACCACCAGAGAACGTGGCTCCAGGACAGGAAAAATGCTTAGAGGAAAAGTCAGGGAGTCGAGGTAGACTGTCTGCTTTATTTCAGACTGTTAGCTTGGCACTTAGCACATCAAGAGTAAAAGTAGCTATTGAACCAATATTTGCTGAATGAGTAAATAAGTCAATTTATGAATCAATGACACAACAAAAATATGAAAAAGGGAGTGCTGCATGAAAAAAGAACGAACTAGTTATTTTGTGCTGTGATGATGAGCAGCTTGTTCAGCTCTTCAGAGATAATGCAGATGTTCATAATCTTGTTTCAAGATGGAGGTGAGGCTGTGGTAGGTCTTTTATTACGGGAAAAGGCAGTAGTGAGATTAATGGCACACACACACCACTAAGAGATCTGAGAGTGGGCAGGGGGTAGTGTTCTCAAGGCTGACCTGTTTATTGCTGGTGATAAAGATGGAGCTACACTTCCCCATGGTCCCTCTGCTTCTGAATCCCAGCACAGCCTTAACCTAATAAGAATCCAGAGGACTGCTGACAGTCTAGGAACAAAGTGTTGCAAGAATTTAATGAGAAATCCATCAAGATCGCCCTTCCCAATAATGACACACCAGATGGCTCCACCACGTTACGCTTGTCGGCAAAATAATCACTAATTAATCTTGTACATGTGTTATTCGCGTCACCCACACAGCTAAATAAAGTTCAACAACCAACCTACCATAAAATTCAATTTTATTTTTCCTTTGGACAGTCAAGCCATGAACAAACTGAGAAATAAAAATCCATCTCCAAACAACTGTTACTATGTGAACAGCCTAGTGTAGCTTTGTTAAGCCTGATCTATTCATCACATTACTTCACCCCAAGCCCTGGAGCAGGAGAATTATCAAAATCCTTTAAAAGCAAAGAGAATTCTGCATAACATAATTTACTTTTGAATCACGACTACTTGAGAAAGTTAATAGGATGAAAGCATGTTATAAAATAGGCTTGTGTTGTTTAGTGCTAGATTTCTATACTCAGTTCTACACTTAAAACATATTTTAAAAACTCAATAATATTTTCCTTATCCTGAGGTCCAATTCTTGGCAGTCTCAGTCCCTCCCAAATACAGTCCATAATTTTGAAGTGATGGAAGAATGCCTCTGAGTCAAGAAAATAATAATAAAAAAGTATCACTAAATTATGTTTTTATTCCTATAATTTATTTTTATTTTCTGTGTATGTATTAGGAATTGGATTGTTTCATTATTAGCACACAACATACTTGATGTGGTAAATATGATTACTGTGTGGAGAGAAATATTTTAGAAGGAAATCCACTCAAAGTAGAAAAAATGACAGCTGATGATATGATATTAGGGAGAGAAAAAGCTAAAAAGCAGATAGACAGAGGTAAGTTGCTAAACAGTAAAATAACAGGCATTCATCATGATGATCCTGTGTCATAAAGATTTTGTTGAGCTTATTACTCTCTGTTTAAGAAGACAGGGAAGTGATCACTTTAGAAGTACTTCAAAATATAACTTTTTAAAGAAGTGGCACTTGAAAAGGTAAGGTTAGTCATGTGGAAAAATCATATATGCAGCATATTTTATTCTCCAAGTCCAAATAAAAGTAAACTATTACTATATTTAGGAATATCTAAGGTAAGTTCATTTTCTCAATAGTAAGAGTTAATGAAAGAAGTAAGTATCTGGGCTTTCCTCTTTCTTTCTTTCTTTCTTTCTTTTTTTTTTTTTAAAGCACCATTTCCACATAGAAAAATCAAGTGTTGTTTGCTTTTTAGCAATCATAATCAGGACTTAGAAGTGGAATAACATGGCGATATAGAATAGATAAGATAAAATAGGTTCTATTTGGTAGAAGTAAAAACAGAGGCATAGTTGAGATCAATTTGGGGGAACGCACTAGGTAATTAAGACAAGTAAATAATATCTCCAAACAAAGGAGCTGAGTACAGAGGTGAAGCAGCCAGGCTGGGCAAGCCCGCTGCCTGGGTTCAAATCCTGATTCCCTCATTCGCTGGCTGTGTGACTTGGCAACAGACTTGCACTCTCTGGGCCTCAGTGTACTCATCTGTAAAATGGGGATAATAAAATACTGATGTCAAAGTTTTGTTGTGAGATCAACTGAGATAATATGTGCAATGTGCTTTAAAAAGCCACTCGCATAGAAATGCTCCAAACCTTGAGTTATTATCAATTAGTTGATACTTACAGAAGGACACTTTCAGTGGCACTTAGTCTAGTTTAGTCCAGTGCTAAAGCAATGAGGAAACTGGTAGCTTACAGGTCATGTATAACACTTACAGTTCAATATCTTCAAAGTTCTCCAGGTGATCAGACTGGGGGGGGTCTTTTGTGTGCAGATGATGAATATGCTCTGGAATACACTTCCATTTTTTCTTAGACAGCAAAGAACACTGCCCAAAATCCCAAAGATCAGGTATCATAGTTATAGAGAAAGATTTCCAAAGGTAATATATTCTGCACACTGGGTTTACAATCCAAAACCTGACAATGCCGGAAATCACTGGGAAAGCTCCTGGTTCAGGAGAGAGGGAGGCAGGACTGACTGATGAGGAAACAGTGAGGTGACAGTGCTGAGAAATAATGGTGACAGAGGAATCACCGGGAGAGCAGTCAGAAGACAGATGAATTCTTAGGGAAGTATATTTGCTCAGGACTCAAAAAAATCAACCCATTAAGAAAAAACAATTGGCACCATCATAAATCAGTGGCCCTTATCAGACACACAGAGAACAGTCTAGATGCCTAATATCAGCAGGTATGACACCTTAAGAAATTATTTAAATATGAAGAGCAATGAAAAAATTTAAAAAGAGAGAGAGAGATCTATGCAATATTGTTAAGGAGAACTGGTTTAAGATCTATGTCATGTAAGGGTCACCTGGGTGGCTCAGTCGGTTAAGCTTCCGACTCTTGATTTTGGCTCAGGTCATGATCCCAGGGTTGTGAGATCGAGCCCCAGGTCAGGCTCTGTGCTTAGTGCAGAGTCTGCTTGAGATTCTCCCTCCCCTTCCCCCCACCAAATAAATAAATAAATAAATAAATAAATAAATAAATAAATAAAATCTTTTTAAAAAATCTATGTTCTATAATAACTACATGATATCAGGATGTTCATTTCACAGTATATCCCTCCATATAACCGGCAGTTCCATCATTGTGCAAAATGAACTGCATCTTAACAAGACTCTATTATATTTATAGGTGTGATTGGTGCATAGAATGGTATTCAGATGAGAGAAAATCACTTTGAGTTCATCCAAGAATGGTGCAAGAAATGGTAACAATCATAAAAGCCAAGGCAATAATAAATTATTGTGGAAAGAAACATTCCCTCTAAAATTCAGCATACATTCTGCAAAATTTCCACCAGTTAACTGGCTGAATGAGTTGGAAGAAAGGTGAGGCGTTGAGTTAACTTTAACAGCAGGGGGTTTCCATAGCGTGTGTTGCTTTAAATCAGCAACAGCACATGCTACTGAACAGGCACGCATGTGTATTAAGAAGAAACATGCTCAACTGCAGGTCATGGAATTTGAATTCTAATCCTAATTTAGTTCTATGACTACATATCTTGAGTAAGTCATCTTGTTTCTCTGGACCTTAGAGTCGGCATCCATAAATGCAGGGCTGGATCGCCAAACTTTTTCCAACTCTGATTCTATGGTGTACAACCAACCTTCACACTGGAAGCCCTGGCCAAAATGCTGCCACCCTTATTTTGCCTCTTTGTCAAAGGGAAATTGATTTTTCTTCTTCTGCAGATAATCCTGCCATGTCCATGGCCAATACTCCAAAAATAAAAAATGTACATTATAAAATACAATACTTAATTTGAATTTCAGTTGCTTAAAACTCAATCTTCATGATGATCCAGAGCTGTTATGGTAAAGAATTTTGTGTGCACAGAGAAAATGTCATACTTATTCCAAATAATAGGAACTGGGTTGATGTGAGTGTTCTATTTATATATTTTCTAAAGCTAGTTGTAAAAATGCAGGCATGATATGGGAATAACCAGTAACTCACCCCACACAACAAAATGCCATGAATGAATTTGGTTTGAAAAACAAGTGTCACTCCTAAAGAATAAGCAACATAGTCTTCTGATAATACCTGTTAACAGCATCTCTTTTTTACAAAATCACTATTCATTAATGTATTTAAACCATGATTAAGTAGAAGACTAATTTCAAAACTATAGCCTTGATCATACAATCACAGTTATTATGAAATTTCTAAACAAAACCAGATATAATTTCCTTTAGTATGTATTTGGCAGAAGTGAATGCTTCCACTGGGGGAGAAGTTTAGGACATCAGATCATCTTTATCACCTGGCATTGGTGTCCTTTTTTATTTTTATTTTGTTTTATTATTTTATTTTATATTATTAAATAGGCTCCATGCCCAGCATGGAGCCCAACGTGGGGCCTGAACTCAAAATCCTGAGATCAAGACCTAAGCAGAGATCAAGACTCAGACACTCAACCGACTGAGCCACACAGGTACCCCACCTGGTGTCCTTTTTTATACACAAACAATGAATCATTGAACACTACATCAAAAACTAATTATGTACTGTATGGTGACTAATATAACATAATAAATAAATAAATAATAAAAAAATAAAATAAAAATCCCACTTTACATAAACACATGTACTTACCAGTTTCATTTTCTTATGTTTGTGTCTATATGTTGGTTTATGTGTGTGTTGGAAACCAATACCTGGAAATAAGCAACTTCTGGGAATACCTGAATTCTAATGTACAATACATGCCAAGATATAATCAATAGAGATGGTACCTTGCAAGGAACAGTTTGGAAACCAAAGGGGGTAAATTTGTCAAATGAGATGCATTCATTAAAATAATTGTTCTTTTTGCTGTTCCAAAACAGCACAACAGTCCATCAATAATTTGATTTTGATTTTAAATACCACAAAAAAATCATAACTATTGCAGAGCAGTGAGAATAAGGCAGGTTCAGAAACCAGAATGAAGAAATACAGATGAGCTAATTAAAGGATTAACACCCCCCCTACGAAAAAAGTCTCTATTTTCATACAGTAAGTCAGAATTTAAACACCAGATGTTTTTAAAGGATTAAAATCAAATCTAAAAATATATGGCTTCTTAAGTTTCTTCTAATAAAGTGTGTACACAGCTCTACTTGCCGGAATTCAAATCAAGAAATTCTAGATGCTGTATAGACATGAATAATAAGAAATGACTAAACCTCAGTGGGTTTGAAATCTTTGTGGATAACACTTCTATACTTGCACCTGCTGGAGAGAGCACAGCAGTTTATGGGGCAATAGTCAGAACATAGACTTTGAGCAACATTGTCCAGCTTTTGCTGCATATTAGAAATCCTCTAGTTTCGGATATTTTGGATATTTGAATTTTTAAAAATTTCACTATCATAAACACCAGAGTAATAAACATTCTTATAACATAGTCATTGCACATATCTCTAGCTTCACTTCTCCTCTGAATTCCTATATTGTATTTCCAAGAGCCTGTGTGACATCTCCACTTGAATACTGAATAGACCTCTTGCATTTATCATGGTAAAACTGAACTGTTGACTTTCATCTCAAACCTGCTCTTCTTCTTGCAGTCTTTCCCATATCAGTAGATGTCAGTGATTTTCATTCAATTTCTCAAACCAGAGCCCTTGAATTGTTTTTGATGTCTGTCTTTCCATCACTTATCACATCCAGTCCAGGAGCACATTCTGATAATTGTTCCTTGTGAACCCAGAATCTACACCCCCTCCGCCACCACCAACCCAAGCTTGTACCTCTTGGCTGAATCACTGAGATAACATTCAGACTAGTTTCCATTCATGCCCTGCATTTTGACACATTGATTATTTTAAACTGTAAATTCAGCAATTCCACTTACAGGTATTTATCTGAAGGAACCACCACCACCACCACCAACAAAACCACTTTCAAATAGACTTATATGCACCCTTATGTTCATAGTAGCGTTATTTACAATAGCCAAGATATGGAAGCAATCCAAGTGTCCATCAATAGATAAATGCATAAAGAAGATGTGATTTCTCTCTCTCTCTCACACACACAATGGAATATTATTACTCAGCCACAAAAAAAAAGTAAGAGATCTCGCCATTTGCAATAACATGGGTGGACCTTGAGGATATTACACTAAGTGAAATTAAGTCAGACAGAGAAAGACAAATACCACATGATTTCACTTATGTGTGGAGTTTAAAAAACAAAACAAATGGACAAACAAAACAAAACAGAAACAGACTCATAGATACAGAGAACAAAGTGATGGATACCAGAGAGGAGAGGGTCGGAGGATGGACGGAATTGGTGAAAGGGATTAAGAAGCTCAGGCTTCCAGTTATAAAGTGAATACAACACAGGGCTATAGTGCACAGCATAGAGAATATAGTCAATAATATTGTAACACCTTTGTTTGGTGACAGATGGTAACTTGACTTACTGTGGTGAGCATTTTCTAATGTATAAAAATACTGAATCACTGTTATACCCCTGAAACTATTACAGTATTGTATGTCCATTATTCTCCAATAAAAAATGTAAATCAGATCATGTCATTCTTAGTAAACTCATTTTCCAATAAGTTTTCATATTTCTTAGAATAGAGCTCTAATTCCTCGACTTGGCCTTAGAAAATCCTACATGATCTGGCCACCAGTTACTTCTCTGTCTTCCTCCCCTATTACCCACCCCTTCACACATCCTGCTCTAGCATACAGACCTCCTGGCTGTACCTCAAACATACCAGGCATGTGCCTGCCATGAGGTTTTGCATTTCCTGTTTTCTTTGCCTGGAATGCCAGCACTCTTCCTCCAGAGAGCTAAACATCCCACTTCATTCCTTCAGTTAGTATAAAATAGGATTCACTCCCTACATATCCTTTTACTACTGTGTCTTCTCTTCATAGCACTCATTACCACTTACCATATGACACATTTATCTATTTATTATTAATCTTTTCCAATGAACATGTAAGCTTCCGTGTGAGTTGGAACTTTTTTTTTTAGTTGTTTTCACTTGTTTATTTACTTTTTGGTTTGCTATCTTATCAGTGGCTTAATTTTCTGTAATATTACAAGCAACTAAAAAATGTATCAGCAAAAATGGACACATGAATTCTGTATTATTTCATAGAACAAATTCTTAGAAATAATATAATGGAGTCAAAAGTTACAGACATTTTTAAAGCATTGCTATAAGGAAGGGAAAAATGAAGGGGGGGAAATCAGAGGGGAAGACAAACCATGAGAGACTATGGACTCTGAAAAACAAACTGAGGGTTCTAGAGGGGAGGGGGTGAGGGGATGGGTTAGCCTGGTGATGGGTATTAAAGAGGGCGCGTTCTGCATGGAGCACTGGGTGTTAGATGCAAACAATGAATCATGGAACACTACATCAAAAACTAATGATGTAATGTATGGTGATTAACATAATAAAAAAACTAATGATGTAAAAAAAATAAAGCGTTGCTATATACTACAAACTTAATTTCTAAAAATGTATATAATTTAAATTCTCACCAGGAGGTTATAAATGTATTGGTATCCCTGTAAACTTGTGAAGCATTTGGCATTAGGATTTATTTCCTCATTCTTCATTTGCTGGAATAAATGGTGTCTTGCTTTAGTTTGAATTAATTTGAGTTGTACTACATATTGAATTTTAGCTAAAATTAACAGTCTTATTATACCTAGCATGAGTAAAAGAAAAATACATCCAGGGTTACCAGTGAAGGCTTTGAGAAAGGCTGGGTTAGACTATGCATGGAAGGGTATTAGACTCGTGGGAAGAGTGATGTCCTTCAATTTCTCTCCAATTCTCCTGAAAATGCTTTCCTTTCTAATTCTTCATTTTTGATTTGTTCCCTACACTTACCTTATATAATTAAATTATAATCCCTTTTTATTTCCTTTAAATTTTTCTCTATTACTGATTCATACCAGGCTTTAGCAATTTACTCCATGAGTCTTCATTTCTTCATCCATCCATCCTTTCATCCAACCAACCATCCATCCATCCATCCATCTTGCTATCCATCTAACATATAATTATTCACTTTCTGCTTGGTTTCATTCCATGGATACAAAGGTGAATATAACATTCTCTCTGTTTCTATCTTCAAAACTCATAATGCAGTGGAATAATTATGCTTAAAAAAGCAAATAATGACTTCTGGTTTCAATTGAGGCATGATAAAGAGCTTAGAAGATAATCACTCCCATCCTTACAATAAGGAAAAGCTGGACAAGCTGAAAATCAACTTTTCCTGGAGTATTCTGACAACTAAGATTGCAGGACAAACTTCCATCTGAAAATATGCAGAGACAGGCTCAGGGACACAGCCCAGATTTACTTACATAAAGCATCAATTCATCTTTTTTTTCCCTTAGCGATAAACCTAACAAAATATAAACAGAATCTGTGTGGGAAAAAAATAAGAAAACCCTGAGAAAAGAAATCAAATAAAATTTTTAAATGGAGACGTATTTCATGTTCATGGACTGGAATACTCACTATTTTTAAGGTGGCTTTTTGTTTCAATTTGATCCACAGATTCATTGCAATACCAATCAAAATCCTAGCAAGCTATTTTGTAGATGCTGATAGAATGTGCTATATGTTGGCTAATTGAATTTAAATAATAAAAAAAAGAATGACTCTAGAGTTCATATGGAAAGGCAAAAGACCCAGTATAACCAATATAATACTAAAGATTAAAAACAAAGTTGGAAGATTTACACTATAGGACTTCAAGATTTACTTTAAAGCTGTATAGTAATAAAGGTAGTACAGTATTGGTGAAAGAACAGACAAAGAGATGAACAGAACAGAATACAGAGCCCAGAAATAGACCCACACAAATACAGGCAATTGATCTTAAACAAAAGTGCAAAGGGTATTTAAGGATACTTTCCCCCAGCATTATTTGTTATTTTACATAACCAATTGTTGTGTAAAAAGAAACCCAATAAACCTAGACACAGACCTTATCACTGATGATGTAAACCTCGCTGTAAAGTGACACCCCCCCAACACACACACACTTCATACTGTTCTTTGGAAAGAAGTTACTAAATGTAGTCCAAACTTAAAGAGTAATGAGTCATGCTTCACCTCATTCAGGGTAAAATATATACATAAATTATTTGGAATTTCTTGGCAGGGGAAGTTTGTTTATATCCCATATTTATTTATTCAATCATTCATTTATATCAGCATGAACTTATGGATGTAATGGATGTAGTTTTTATACTTTAAGATATAATCCAATGCTACTTTATTTTGTTGCAAAAATTGTTCCATCTCTGGCCATTGGGAACTCTTTAAGTTGGCTTCTGTGTCCCTTTGGCATCTGTCCACTATTATGTGTACCCTTAAATGCATATTACTAACTGAAAGAATCCAGTCTAAAAAGGTTATAGACTGTATGACTCCATTTATATGACATTCTGGAAAAGGCAAAACAATAGAGATGGTAAATAGATCAATCATTGCCTGATGTGATGAAAATGACATTTTCTCTCTGTGGTTTTCCTCCCCCAAACCTAAAATCCTGGTCTAATCATGCAAAACAAAACAAAAAACAAAACATCAAACAAACTCCAATTCAGGGACAATTTATAAAATGCCTGACCATTACTCAAACTGGTCAAGGTCATAAAAAACAGGAGAGTTTGAGAAACTCTCACAGTCTAGAAATGGTTACCAAGACATGACAACTAAATGTAATGTGATAACTTGGATGGGATTCTGGGATAGAAGAAGGACATTAGTTAAAAAGGAAAGAAAATCTGAATAAAGTATAGACTTTAATTAATCATGTATCAACATTGGATCATTAGTTGTGACATATGTATCAAACCAATGTAAGGCATCAGTAACAAGGGAACGGGGACTAGAAGAAAGGGCAGACAGCAATCAATGGAATTTTATTCAATAATGTGGGAGAGTTTAAATTGTTTTCAAGCACTCTGAATAAAGGCAATAGAAAAAGAGAGATGAAAGACACATTGGTCACCTCCCCAAAGGGCTTCCAGCCTGGCTGTCTTCTAATCTATGTTCCACAATATTGTCCTTTGATCTTTTAAAGAACAAACTCTAAACCTGTATTTGTTCTAAGGATCAAAGATAATGCCGCTGAAGTTATTTAACATAGTGTTTGGAACATAGTAGAAACAAACAAATGTGGCTATTATTTTGTTACTTTCCAACTTAAATCTATTCAAAGGTTCCAACTTCTCCCCATCACCTGGCTCATTCCTTAATGATGTCCTTGGGACAAGTTTCATCCCTCCTCTACAACGAACTTGCTCCTCAGAACTCATCCTGCCCAAGCCCTGCCTTTGCATTATGTTCACTCATTCTTGCAGTTAAACTAGATGATCTAGAACAGGCTGGTTCTCTCCTCTGTGCCTTTACTCTAGTACTTATTACATCTAGAAAAGCCTCCTTCCTTACCCTCATCAGGTAAAATTCTATGCAATTCCCAAGGTCCACTCAAATAGAACCTTCCCTTAGGAAGGCTTTTCTAATTCTCCCGTGAGTGAGCTTTGCCTCCGATGAGCTCCCAATGCCTGATATCTTTTATTGTAACTAATTGTGTTCTGGTATTAGTCTTTCCTATTATTTCATAAAGATCCTGAAGGAGAGGTACTCTGCTTAAACTCTTTTTGTTTCCCTGGCCATGCACTTGACACCTGCTACATGTTGGAATATATCATTTGTATAGAAAAAAAAGTAAGGGAAAGTGAATTTAACTTTAAAAATATTTATTTTTGACTATTTCTTTGATATTTATAATAAATGCCCACTTTGCTCTGATGATATGATTAAAGCTTGCATTTCAGGGGCTGATATATTGCTTTTAAAAGACTAAATTAAGAGTCAATGTCTCGATTGAAGCCACACATCTAATAGTTGCTCTAAGAATAAATAAGAGGAAAATATGTAATTTGTATGAAAGGATTTTAAATTTGTTATTTTGTATCTAAAAATCACAGTGCTTAAGAAGCCTTGAGAATTTATTAAATTTTGAAAACAATAGAGGATAGAAAAATTTCAAATATCACCTTCTCTGTTTTTAATTAACACCTATTGTGAGCACGAAAATTATTTCAACCCACCAGTCCATATTTTACATCCAAGTGCATGTGTACATACATATGGAATGGCTAAAACTCAATTTATTTGTCTTCCAGAAATCTTTGACCCCAACTTTAAAAAATCAGGTAAAAGACTCTGGAGACTAATGGTATTTGAGGTGAGACTCCTGGAACTTGCAACCTTACCCATCCCTCCACCAATGACATAAATGGGCCCAGTCCCTTAAGTTTGCCCACAGGAACTGATGCTACATTACCTAACAGTGAGCTGAAAACACAGTTTTAGAAGAAACGAACTGAAACAAATTCTGAATATGAAAGCTTTATAAAAGCAACATAGCTTGAGACATAACTATGCTAAATAATGCAAATGTATTTTATTCACATGAAAAAAATGTTAGTAAAAACTTCAGTCTAATTACAAAAATGTCTGACTGGAATGGTCTATGAAGTGAGGTTATGAATAAAGATACATTCAATGGTAGAATCCATTTTAATCATATTAATTCTTTAGCATGTTCAGAATTTGAATTTGAGTATTAAGATAAATTTTGAAGTTGGGAGAAAAGAGATAGAAGCTATGAATAACAAATGGTTGCTTCCAGAAATTTTTACTTATTTTTCCCAGAAATTTGTATTTAAATAATTAATAATAGAACTAATTATTTGAATTTAGTTTTTATTGATTAAATGGTAGAAGTAGTAAAAATAATTTGTAAGGTAAGGCATGAAAATGCAGCCAACTTCAATAAGAACAGAACAAAGTTGCTAAAAAAATACTTGTATCAATGATATTAAAATATCACCTTAAGTTAACAAGTATGCAATGGCAGGGAAACATACTGTATCAGAGAAATTAAAGCTTCATAGTAACATTTGTTTTTTTTTTAATCCTCTCTGCCACCTCCTCCTTCCTTTCAGATAATACAGCAATATCAGTGTGCGGGGACCAGGTTGGACGTATGGATGAACACTATCATTCTATCTGCCTTATATCAAAAGAATCTATTACAAGTCAGGAGCTCATTTTAGCTTTAAGTGGGCTCTTTAGAAACTTACTGTTATTAATGAGATATCACCTCATACTGGTCGGAATGGCTAAAATCAAAAACACAAAAAACAAGTGTTGGTGAGGATGTGGAAAAAAAGGAACCCTCTTGCACTGTTGTTAGGAATGCAACCTGGTGCAGTCACTGTGGAAAACCATATGGAGGTTCCTCAAAAAGTTAAATATAGAACTACCCTACAATCCAACAATCACACTATTGGGTATTTAACCCCCAAATACGGAAACACTAATTCAAAGGGATACATGAACCCCTATTTATAGCAGCATTATTTACAATAGCCAAGATATGGAAGTAGCCCAAGTGTCCATCAATAGATGAATGGATAAAGAAGATGTGGTGTGTGTGTGTGTATAATTCAGCCATGAAAAAGAATGAAATCTAAAAAAAAGAATGAAATCTTGCCATTTACACCAACATGGATGGAACTAGAGAGTATAATGTTAAGTGAAATAAGTCAGAGAAAGACAAATACCATACAAAACAAATGAGAGAAGAAAAAAGAGAGAGAGTGAAAGAGAGAGAGAAACCAAGAAACAGACTCTGAACTATAGAGAACACACTCCTAATTACCAGAGGGGAGGTGGGCGGGGGGATGGGGGAAACAGGTGATGGGGATTAAAGAGCACACTTATCATGATGAGCACTGAGTAATGTACAGAATTGTTGAATCACTACATTGTACTCCTGAAACTAATATAACACCGTATGTTTAACTATACTGGAATTAAAATAAAAAATGCAATTAAAAAAGTGTCAATAGAGATGCACCTTAGTAAACAGTCACAGGAGTGCCATCTCTTCTATGTAGAAATCGTAATTCCAATTTAAAGGGTGCAAAAATTTTTTGCTGTTATTATGCTCACGTTTATTTTCACTTACTTTGAATGAAAACTGCTGTTCAAACACTTGAGATGCCCAAACGTACCAGACACAGACCAGGAATTTGACAAGTGCTATGCTATCTATTGGGATGCTCTATCCAACTTTAAATTTAGAGTGTTCCTTATGATGACCATATGGAATGACGTCGTTAGCTCCCTGTGCTCTGTCTTCTGAACCTAAAGCTTTACTAATTCTGCTCTCTTGGAAAGGTCGCCAATGACTTCCTACTAAAAAAGTGCTACAGCTTCTCCTCGCTCTCTCAGTCTTCTCTCTGTAACAAGCCACTGATGAATCTCTCTTCCTGAAACCCTCTGTTTGATGCCCTCCACACTCGATCTACTTTGCTGTCTTTCCCGCCGGTTCCCGAACTCTTCTCTGCCGTTGTCCTTCCCAAACTCTACAGTGAGGAAGTCTCCTGAACTCTGTCTTTGCTATGGCTCCCATTTGCCTTTACTCTGTATGCTTTCTTCTTTGGCAAGCTCATCTAATTTCAAAGCTTTGATTTCCAAATGTATAGCTCATTCCTTCGTTTATTCAACACATGGGGGAAAGTACCAAAGAAAGGTGCCAGCCCATTCCTTAAAGGAAAGTGTAGTCTATTTAATAGGCAAAATAGGCAAATAAATGGGCACTCATCCACACCATGTAATAAGAATTTCAATGAGGTAAGTGCAGTGTTCTGGAAACACATTAAAAAGACATTCAATCTAATCTTGGGAGGCCAGGAAAGTTGTCTGAAAGAGTTGATAAATAACTTAAATCCCAAATAAAAGACAGGAGCTAAGAAGCAAAGAGGAGGTTGCAAGCAAAGAAAACAGCACATGGAAATGCTTGTGATCAAGAGGATAGTGTCATTTAACAAACAGCCAGCAACCTGGTGGCTGCAGGGCGCGCTGTGGGGCAAGAAGTTCTGAGCTGAGCAGACGCAATGGCAAACACAGCTACATCAAAACAGGTTTCACATTCAAGCTAAAAAATTTGGACTTTATCCTATGGGCAGTGGGGGATCTATTAGGGTTATAAAATCTCCGAAGAGACATGCTCAGATGGGAGTTCCAGAAAGGTCATTTTAGATACAGTGAAATGAATATACGGGTGTGGGAGAAAGAAGAAGGGGTATGAGTTAGAAGATTGTGGTTGTTCCCAGTGAGATGAGACTGTCGTTGGAATAGGTGCAGAAATCTTTTTTTTTTTTTCTCATTGAGGCATTTTATTTGCACATATGTATTGTATCCCTAGGAAAAGAATCTTAGGATTTTCCCTCCTGTGTGTTTTTGTTTTTGCTTCTTCATGGTCCATAATGCCAGATGAGGTTGTTAGTCCCATGAAACCAAACTGGCAAGATAGGAGCAGATTGTTCTGCCATTTTTCTAGATCTTTGAGTCGTACATCAAATCTGGGGCTGATCACTCCACACTTGCTTGACCCTCCTGTGAGGTTCACAACAATTTTCCCAGCTCTATGATCATCAAAGATTTCAAATTCACCAATGTAACTAACCATGCTTCAGCATCACAGTTTGAAACTGGATGATGACCCTGGAGCGTAGCCTAATAAGAACCTGGCATTTGCCTCTCTTTTCGGCATTGTTAATGATCTTGAGAGCATCTGCCAGGATATTCATGTGCACCATCATGGCAGCGGGGAAAGATGGCGGAAAGAGCAGTGGAGAAATATTTAAGAGGAGAAGTCTATACAGATTTGGGGATAAAATGATGAGGTCAGTTTTTGATTTGTTGAGTAAATGAAATCCCTCTTAAAAATCCAAGGGAGGGCACCTGGGCGGCTCAGTTGGTTAAGCGACTGCCTTCAGCTCAGGTCATGATCCCAGGGTCCTGGGATCGAGTCCCACATCGGGCTCCCTGCTCTGCGGGAAGCCTGCTTCTCCCTCTCCCACTCCCCCTGCTTGTGTTCCCTCTCGCTGTGTCTCTCTCTGTCAAATAAATAAATAAAATCTTTAAAAAAAAAAATCCAAGGGAAATATGTCTACAAGAGAGTTGGATCTATAGACCAGGAACGCAGAAGGAATTCTGGATGTGTATTCACACCAGTAGTGAATAAAATAAAGAAGCACATGGCCTGAAGAGAGCCAATAAATGAGAAAGACCATGTTTGGGTCTCAAAAACCCTGAGAGTAAAGAGGCAAGTAGAGAAATCTGTGAAGAATGCTAAGTTGGAGGGGGAGAAAATTTTAGTGCAAACCAGAGGATGGAGTAATAATGGAAGACAAGAAGGTGTGAAAAATGCTAGATGAGGTCAGATTAAGGGCTGAGAAATGATAATTGAATTTAGCAACAAGAAGAATATTACCAGCTGTACCGAATAAAGTTTCAGATTATAAGTGGAGGATACAAGCAAGATTCCAGTGAATTGAGAGAGGAATTATAGAGAGAGGGATTAGAGACAGAAAGTACAAGTGAGTTTGTAAAACTAAGAGAGAGGAGAGTGGCTAGGATGGACCACCTATCAATACAGGAGTGCTTTGTGATGGAGAAAAGATGGTGGTGAGTAAACCAGTAAATATATGGTAGTTCAGGATAGACAAGAGAAATAGGAAGGATGCGACAAGAACCCTGAGGTGGTGAGAGGTCAGGATAAGAAGCACAGGAAGCCTAACCCAGATGGGAAAGGAGGCAAGAATGTATAGCGTAGACACTGTCATGTTTTTTGTGAGGCACAAAGGGTCAGAAAGTTGACAAATTTCCTCTTTGATTTATATTTTCTCTAAGAAGTTATGGTCTGATGCTGAGGATGACAGAGAAGGAGTCTGTTTGGAGACTTTGCAGGCAAATGAAGGCTTTGAATAATCATTTCCACTGAGTAGGAGCGATGACTAGGAAAACACAATTGCCAGGAGACCCTGAAGGCCTGATTGGAATTGGAAACTGTGACATCTTGGGGGCAATAATTGATAGCATTGAATAACTTTTCCATAACATGTGCACAATTTCAGATAGAGACAGGAAAATAGTGAGATTGACCAGGGATTAGACACTGTCAATGGATTACTGGAAGGATAAACTGAGAGGAAATTGGAAGCATTTGTGAGTTCAAGTGGCTGACTGTTTTGCTGTTGGTATAATGATTCCTCAGCTGTCTGGTCTGTGAGAGGGGCAGTATGGGTATATTGATCATCACCTCCAATGCAGGGGCGAGCACATTTTGTGTGTACATAATTATTAAATGCATGAATGATCCTATCTGCAAGCCTCATTTCTCTGGTTACTGTTTTCTTAGAGCATCACATCACAGGGAGAAACCTGGGCTTCTATTGTCCTCATTACTCACAGCATATAACATTCCACAGAGGTCTTGTTTAAGATGATGGGAGAATTTTGCATCATTTGTATGATATAATCTAAGCCATAGCTCACACTTCTGCCCCATTCTTTATCTTTAAACCGTCTACATCCCTGTCGATTTGTTTGCACCTTTTCCTGTGAGATGGTGTGCCTAAAATCGATTGTTTGCTCAAATGTCTCAATTACTAGTTACAGAGGTATTCCCAACTGCACAGCCTTATTTAACTTTTAGTGGCAACCCCTGCAAACCATGTCCCCAGGATTTGCTTAAGTGAGTGAATATGTAATGTGTGTGAATATTTGACAGAATCTGCAGACAGATGGACAATGAGCCTAGGCATGAGAAGGAGCTGCATGAGCCCCTCCTTCTCAGCAGTGTCAGGGAGGAGGGTGCCCTCAGCTGCCAGATGCTCATATCCAACTCTTTGCTCTTATTTCTCTTGTAAAGGGCTGGATGGAACAGGTGGGGTGTGGTTAAAGCTAAGGTAAGTCACTGGATTAAAAAGTCTTTGATACTTTCAAAAATTTCTTTCTGTTTATGGTACTGCAGCAGTAACCAAAAGCTGACTAGGCTACCATTGCCCATATGTTAGTGAATTAGGCCTCTTTATCAAATTTGGGGGCCCAGATGGGAGCTGGAGAACATTAATAAAATTTAGGGTTCATGTTTATATAAAGGCAAGGCAATGGAAATTTACCTATTTGTAGAGGGACAAGATATTCTCCTTCCTTGATGGCTGATCATTGCTTACCAGATTGAGCAGAAATGTCTCAGAAGAGCAACTCAGGGCTTTGCACGCCCAACCACCCAACACCTTCATCTTATCTCCTGCTATTGGCCAACATGAAAGTGTCATTCCAGAAAAGCTGACCTACTTTCTCTCCCTAAACCATAGGAAAAGAAATGTCTACAACAGCTACTTTTCTAAGGTGGAAGCAAGTGGTCCGACCTTGAATCATGTTAGAAAATACAGGATATCTGCAGGGTGTCAGGATACTTTCCAGTGGCTTTACATTTATTGAAAAATTCTCAGGAAAAAAGAATCAAAGCATAACCTAAAGCAGTTATTTCACTTAATATAATATCATTTCAGGCTACAGATAAATTGTTCAAATGATAAATTTGTCTTTTTATGATTTTTATGAGACTCTATTATCCTTGGTATGCCTTTGCTTGGGTTTTCCAGTGTGCTATACTATTTCAACCAATAAATCATGTTTTGTTTCTAATAAGAGCTACTATTTGCTCATAAAACTCATTTTTTTCCCATGGAATAAAAGCAACCTCCTTAGGCTGTTTCACAACATTAGAGTTGTGGTTGGATAACATCTACCCTTGACTTTACTTAGAGAAAAACAGATTATTTGAAACCTATGGATTGATAACCCTGGGAAGTTTCTCTTTCTGCTCTATAACTAAACACTCTGCATGTCATGGAGTTCATGGGAACCTACCGCTTTTCACTTTGAGGTAAACCTCCAACTAGAGCGTGAGCCACAAATACTGAAATATGAAAGATAAAATATAAAAATAGCCTATTTACTGTATTACTATTCTCTTTGTTAAAAATATTCAATTCAATAATATTTAAATGCCCAATATGTGCCAGGCACACTAAAGATGCCAGAGATAGGGCAAAGACAAAATGAAGACCTTCTACTCACAAAGCTCAGATTCTAGTGAATATGTGCCCCAGACTTTGTAAAATGTCCTGAAGTCAGACCATCATGTGACAATGGAGGGACAGTCCATGCCTCTGTCAACAGGGGTGGTGTTATGTCAACATGCCCTTGAAAGAGGTCAGTCCTCAAACATATCCTTAGCAGAGGTCAGTCCTAAGATGTCCTGGGAAGAGGTCAATCTTGGAGTCAGATATGAGAATTCAGAAACTGTGGCCAACAGTAGGATGAAAGAAAACTGTATCCTAGGAATCAATTAAGTCCCAGACTCTGCGCCTGAATATGCCTGGAAGATTTTCAGTGTTGGGGATGTTGGCCACTGTCCCTAGATGTGAGGAGGGCAACAAGAAAACAGCTTCTAAAGGACGTACAGACAGATCTGGACTGAGAAGGGATAACAGTTACTCTCTGTGAGGTATTTTCCTTCTACTAACCGTGAGGCTCAAAAACATCTTGTGAAAAGTTAGTCTGGGAGATGAAAGCAGAAGTCTGTGAAGAGGTAAAGACTTCCTAACACCCAGGTAGGAGTGGTGCCCTTGGTTGGGATCAAAGGGATGGTAGCAGAGGGTTATTGTTCTGGAACACAGCAATCTCTAAAGGGCAGTGGGGGCTCTGGCAAGGATGTGGGCACCACAAATAAGTGGGGGGAAGGGACATGAGATACTGGTTCATGAGTGGCCCAGGAAAATTATCAGATATGGGGAGGGGACGACATTGAGTGGGACTAGTTCCAATAAAAAAGCCAGTGAGAGCTCACACTTTCAAAGAAGACTGGGAAGATAATGCTAGAATTTTAGCTGTGGCTATCTGAGTGCTTTTTATGAATGCTTTTTATTCTCCTCCTTATATTTCCCAGATTACCTACAGTGGGTTTATAATGGGTTTTTTATAATTCAAAATGTTTTAAGAAAAATGGGTGCATGTGACATCTGACATCTACCCCCACAAAAAGTCTGTTGAACAACATACTAAACGGTTATTAGGGGGTCCCTGAGGACATAACTAAGGGAAACCTGGCAGATTGCTTAGTGAAGGCTAAGGCTTCATCAGTGGTGAAGCTTTCAGAAGGCTAATAAATGAGTGTGTGTCCATCATTGCTTACAGAGAGGCCCACAACGACCCAGACCACAGAAGTTTTCATGGATGAACCCCAGCAGAGGAAATAGCTGAAATAGCCAAGTAATGCTCAACAGTCTGAAAATCTGTCACCCCCTCTTTTCATGCCTATTCCATAGGACCAAAGCGCTGGTGGATCCCCTTCCAAAACACTGGATTAAATTAAAAGAGGAGTTATTTTGAGAAAATGACAAAATCACAGTCCAAGTGTGTGCATTACATGAAATGGAGTTAATCAGAATTCTACGTGGTGTACATGACGCTTGCTAGTGGGCCTCCATGCCCAGGCATTCATGAACACAGTGGAAAGAAGCAATTCTGGATAGTTCCAGAGATACCAATCACTTGAATTATAACGTAACTGCAAAATTTAAACGGCATTTTAGTTTTATTAGACACAAAGTCTTCCTTGCTTACAGGGAAATTTTCAAAATATAAAAATCATATTATATGTTACATTGAGTTTCTTAGACCAATTATTTTAAGAAGTTTTTTTTTTTTTGGTTTGGTTTGGTTTGGTTTTTTACTGTGAGATCAGTCATCTTTATGTATGGTTTGCAACCAAATGATAGTGAAGAGACAGGTGCATTCATGCCATGGTAGGATCACATTCCAGTGACAAAGCTTCTGTGAGTTCTCCTATCATGTGCTCTGTGCTGAACACTTCCTGCCAGTCTTAGATACAACAATCGGGAAAACTTTATGAATAGGACAAATAGGCTTGTTCTCGGCTCAGATAGAGAGGGGAAAATCCTAACTCATTCTTCAGCTGGGAAATAAAATATACTGTTATTTTCATAAAAGATAAAAGGACCTAACTTTTCAAACAGCTCTTACACAACAGTCTATGGCTCCCTCTGGATAAGGGATATAATCACCCACATTTCCCTGTCCTTTTCTGAGTGGCCAGCTGATCCTGATGAATTGGCCTATTTTCAGTGATGTCCTATTCTCCAGGCCTTATTAACTTTACCAAATCCTTTCTACTTTTCTTTCCTTCTTTATGCTTTCTCTCTTTACTTCCTTTCTTCTTTCTTTCCTTCCATCCAAACCTCCTACTTTTTTAAAAAAAATGTGTATGCTATATTTTTTCCACAAAACAAAACAAAACAAAATTCAAGTTGGCTTATGAAAGGAACATGTGTACACAAAAAGGTTAATAAGATAGACAGTGAAGACCTAAAAAGAAGAAAACAACAGAGATGTCAACCAGCCACTAGAAGAATTCGACAATGCCAGTGGGCAATCGAGGTTTTTCCATTTGGTTTTTATTTTTATTTTTTTTCTAGTGCATAGAATAGAAATATCAATCTCTGCTGAGATATGAAATGTGCCTAAGTGAATTAAAACAACTATTCAAAATACATTGAACTCTGGCATCATTATGCTTGTTCAACTTTTACAAGCGAAAAGACAGCAATTCTAATTATATTCCCAGCTGTTTTTTAGTACTTTCCTTAATTGTTGGCAACTCTAATAAGCAGTATATGAAAAAAAAATCTGCCGATCAGGTAAAAATGGGAAAGATTATAAAACTCTGGAAATGGCATTTATAGATGCATGTGCTGGCCAGTACACACCAAAAGAGGAACCGGCATAGAGAGATGGCACCTACTAAATCTCTAACAAATGCGTGTGTGTTGGCATCACGTCTGACATAGAACAGGTGTGAATCCCGGCTCCACATCTCAGCTCTGCTCTAAGCCTTAGGGACCTCAGCTGTAAAATGAAATTGATACTCCTTCTCTGGATCTGAAAGTGTTAATATTTTAAAATCAGTGTATCTGGATTTAAATGCTGGTTCTATCTTTTAGTAGCTTCATGATCTGAGACTTAGTTTTCTGATATACCACCTACTTCATAAAGTTTCTTTCTCTTTTTTCTTTTAAGACTAAATAACATATATCAAGCTCTCAACATGGTGTTGGCACATTTAGTGTTTAGTACATGTGAGCTCTCTTGTCTCCTTTAAATAAGAAGAAAACATCCAGCATGGTACCTGGAGGGAACCAATTAACTAATGTTAATGTATTATAATTCTTTTTCATTGTTATTTGCAATATAGTCACAGAGAGGGAATATGAAGGCAGTCAGAAGCCCAAGCAGAAAAGGCTTCTATTTACAGGAAAATGGCCTCTTGGTGGCTGACACCATTGTAGACATTCTGGGGGTAATGACTCCTATTCTGAAGACTTTTCAGTATATTTTGGGTTTTGAGTTTTAATTGTGTAGAGCAACTGCATAGTTAAATTAGTCAAATGACTACAGCAGTCTCTTGTTCCTTTATGAAGTATAGTATTTAAACGCAAATGCGAAACATACATACATAGATACATAAATGGATAAAGGGGTATGGTTAGATAATAAGTTAAATGAGACTGTTGGTCTCAACAGGCTGGATGTGATTGGGCTTTAATTGTTGGTACCGATTACTTTGAATGGGAGACATCATGGACTAAACATCTGCAGACTTTTTCATTTTCTGCCTTGGTAGAATATTCCCAAGAGTCAATGGTCACCAAGTGAGAGGTTCCTGATGATATTAAACGTACAAGATACAATAATTTTTTTTAAAAAGTGGATGCTAATGGAATATATGCAAAAAGGAATTACTGCTCTCTTGTGAGGAGAAGCTAATAACACACTGAAATGAATACATAAAGGAAACCATAGCTCCTGCTCATCTCCCGTGAAAATAATTAGAGCTGCATATAGTATTCCTCATGTATATAACTATGAAGCTTTGGCTGCAGTAGCAGAGACATGGGTTGGGAGCAGGTGCCCAAAGATAGGAGGAATTTATTCATGTTTTCTTTAAGTATTATTTATAACAGAAAGTGCACATTTGAAAGATGTATGCTTAGGTAATATCTATTGTCTTGAACTAGATCAAACTAATCAATCTTGTTAGAGGTGTATGTGATGGCTCTGATCTATGATTTCTTGCATGTTATCACCAGAATGTTAAACGATATCTTAGAAACCCAGAATATTTTCCCATAATGAATGGTTCACTGGCATTAGAACAATAAATAATAAAGGAGTCACTTTATTTCTTTCATATTGACATGATAGCTTGCAGAATGGATAATAAAATGTGTATTTTTATAAGCTTTTTTTTTTTTTTTTTTTTTTTACATAAGGGTCTTGATTATTTGCAAGAGTGTTTTAAATGCTTCTATCCTCGGGCCACCCAAGCAAGATTGTTGTTTGAAACAATATGAAGAGCATACAGAAAAGATTTCTTTTTACTTTGACTGTAATAGATACACATTGGAATATGTGGAAAATAGCTCTAACAAAGGATATGCCCAGGATGCAGTAGCTAAATATAACACCAAATCTATGAAAATCAACTACTTTAGTCCAAAAGACACAATGTCCAAAAGACACAATGTAAAGGACCATCCGTGTAGGTGGATCCATGTACCTCTCATGGTTGCCAACCACTTAAGGAAAAGCAGAATCTAAACCTGAAATAATTGTGCCAAAAGGAGAAGACACACAGGCTATAGGTTGGGAGACCAAGGTTCTATTTGTTTGAACAGGTTTTTGCGTGATTTTGGACATTCACGTTTTTCTCAGGTGACTTTCCAATTGTGAGATGAGTACGTCTGCATGACTACTTCATGATATTGTTGTAGTAATCAAATAAAATAATCTATTTAAAATGATTTGGAATAGCATGAATACTTTGCAGGGATAAAACATTATCAAGGATAATGGAGACATTCTATACTTTCTCAATTCTGATACATCCTCATGTTCCTTGGGCTGATTTCTCTGACAAGCCAACCAAAACCATGGGATACGAAGGCTATTTGTAACAGAGTTTTATTATATTCATGAACAGAATTTTGATCATTTTCTCTAGAGAACTTGTGGAGGGTTGGGAGGTGGATGACAGACTCTAATGGTGAACATAATGAGTTGATTTAATTAACGCAGTGACAATTAAGATATTCAATCCAGTTAATTGATGTGTAAGCAAAACATCTAGTTGATTTGTCTGAATCTCAATTTTCCAGTTATTTTTACAATAGATAATACTTCAAGAGGAACAAATTTTGCAACTATTCAGCATTAAGTTTTTATTCTGGATAAATCCACATTTATTCTTAATCTTATTTTTATGTCTGCATTTTAAATCATTTTTTTTCACCCTGGGTGTGGTTTAGATAAAGAAAAATACATTTTAAATTTCTTTCTCTTTACTTTTCCCCATCTACTTAGGAGAACAGAAACTGAATCATTGGTTACCATAAACTTAACATCATTTCAATTAGTAAAAGTCAAGGGAGTATTGAGAAGTGATTGATCTTGGTACTTCAGTCAATGACTAGAGAAGATATGTGTCCTCTGTCATTATGTTTTTTAGATTTGTCTAAAGGAATAAGACTAACATGTGAGTAAAAGATAAAATTAAGCAACAAGTTGAATAGTAGCAAATGTGAATAATTCATGGTAAAGAAAAGCAATTGGGAGCTGAATTATGGAGAGAAGTCTTCACGGAATAGTTTGTGTTTGAAGGCTAGTATAAAAATTGCATGCATTTTATTTATTTTTTTTAAAGATTTTATTTATTTATTTGAGAGAGAGAGAGCATGAGGGGGAGAGGGTCAGAGGGAGAAGCAGACTCCTCGCTGAGCAAGGAGCCCGATGCGGGACTCGATCCCGGGACTCCAGGATCATGACCTGAGCCGAAGGCAGTCGCTTAAAACTGAGCGGCCCAGGCGCCCAATTGCATGCATTTCAAAGAATTCAATTTAGCTAAATGTGCTTGCAAATGTTCAGAGTTTTAAAAGAATCTGGCCTATTTAAAAATAAAATCAAGATTTGGGCACACTTGAATGCTGACTCATTTAAGCTTCACAAAACACTGTATTAAAAGTATTTTGCTGATGAAGAAAAAAAAAAAAGAGAGAGAGAGAGAGAAGTTAACTAAGTTGCCCAATGCCCATAGCCAGTAAGTGCCTGAATCAAGATTCCAGCTCAAGTATTTCTGCAAAGCCCATGACTCAACTTAAATGCCAGGATGCCTCTCAAGAAATACTGGGATCTCAAGAAGCATGGGTGAACAGAGAGAAAGAGAAAGGTGAAGCAAGAAGGGTACGACTCAGAGAACACAAAGATACTCAATGTTCTTTAAGTATCCAGGAATCACAGTGAGGCTCATTTCAAATCCCAACCACTCATTAGACGGAGGATCTCAAGGTACTCCCTACTTTGGTCAGCATCACTTCAAGAGCTTGGCAAGGGTAACTCTTCCAGTAAGAGGCAGCAAGGATCACAAATGAGCAGGATGATGTCAAGAAGTTATTAATATCTGTCAATCATTTTGTAAAGGGTGCCAATCTTAACCAAAACTTTGTCTTTTGATAAATTGTCTCAAAATATATCCATAATTAATGATATTAGACACAAAGCATTTTTACTAATAAATGATGAATAGGTTCTGGAGGATAAATTTTGCAAACACAAGCCAAAAGCTAATAGTACATATCATAGAAAGGCAGATCTGAAAAACAGAAGAAATACAGATGTGGAAGATTTTGCAGTAACTGCCCAAATTTGTTCATATACCTCTGCACCTATAGTCTTGGACAGTCCTTCCCTACACTGGTTCTGGACTTGGTCATGGTACCTGCCTTGGCAGAGTATAAGCTTGTGTTGTGATTGGAACTGTGAAAACCACTGTAATAAGAAATCAGTGCTAGCAGGCTGGAGGATGAGAGAATGAGATGCACCTAACTGACAACGTACCAAGTACCAAATATGCCCCCACATCCTAGATCATCCACCCAACCACCTGGCTACAATCCAGAAGAAAGCCCAGCAGAAATTAACCAAGCAAACTCCCAGAATTATGAACTAAATAAAATAGCTGTTTATTTTAAGCCACCAAGTTTACACAGCAAAAGCTAATTGATATGCCAGAATACCATTTTGAGCAATGAGAAAAACAAGCAAAAGGTATTACATAATTGTTTCCCAGACAGAGACCTGGTAAACCAGAAGGATCATTCTGCAAAAACTGTGTGGTATGTCCAGGCAGAAAGAGTTTGGGCATCCTGAAAGAATCCCATGCCTCGGAGATGGGGGAGAGCAGCAGAATATTCTTGTGCAACTGAGAGTAAAATAGAAAAACACCATAGGTCCTTGGGAAGCAACAGCACACTTTCCCAGTGTGAGGCAGAATCACTTGGTGTGCCCCCAAATTGAGCTTGGTCAAAGCAAAGATTGTAAACAGACAGGAAGAGGCCCTCTCAATGGGAACAAGAAATAACACACAAGCCGTGGAGTGCACCACCAACTGAAGACATTGGTGGTGGACATCATGCTTCCCAATGGATGCCAATGTGGAGAGAGATGCAACAAAGGCTAAATTTTTCCTCTCACTCTCCTGCCCCTATCCAACAATTGATGTACATCAATTTTCCTCTCTATAAAATCAAAGTACCACTGTATTCTATCAGCTAGGCTCTAACTCTGAGACTAATGCAATTTATTCTGTGCTTTGTATTTTCATACATATTCTATGTTCTCAGCAATAGAATTGAAAAGTATTAATAAAATTATCAACTCCTTGCACTACAACAACATAAGCAAAGTTTATAACAATTAAATCATCATCAACAACAACAAATCACCCAAACAGAAACCTGCATCCAGCATTAAAAATTAGGGAAGGGTGTCAAAACATATGCCTCCAAAGTCTAACACTATACTATATATTGGACCAGATTGCAAAACTGTCCTAAGAAAGCACCACAGTACTAAGTAGAGAAGACTTTGGAAGATGACTAATGAACCCCCAAGTCGGCAGTGGGAAGGTCAGAACACAGAAGAGAAGGAAGCACACCATTTTGGATGCTGTTCACTGGAGTCACTGAACAGCAGCTTCTCTCCACCACGTGGAGAGCACACAAGACAGAGGTCTGGCATGACCCCAGCGTGCAGGAAGCTGGAAACTGACAAAGCAGGATACAGGATGAAAGTGTGGCCCATGAAAAGGGTCCATCACAGTCAGAGACAGCATGGCACCATGAAGAGGTCCTGAGGCTGGGATCGCTCCCAGCTCCACTCCTTCTCACTATACTCAGTCTAACCAAAAGCTACAACTAACCTACTAATGCAAACTAGTATCACCAGCACGGCAGCTCCTGCTGCAAAGAAGGGAAACTATGGCATTGAGTTATCTAAGACAATCCATCCACCCTGTCAATAGTCAAACATCAGTCCTATGAGGAATTCTTTATGTTTGAGGAGAATAAATGGGAAAACAATTCATAAAACAAACCCACAAACATTTCTAAGACATAAAATGGCATGAAGTAAACTTAATGACAGTCTCTGCTACGTGAAGTCAAAACAGTAAAAGTGAATGATACTGATGTAACAAAAGAAGAGATGAAAGATGACTCACAAGACAATGGGCTGTGACTAGAGGAGGCATGCCAAAGGGCAGGTGGAAATACAGAACTGGACAGAATGAAGAAAAGTCAAAATGCAATAGATTTATTCTCCATTAACAGCAATAAAGAGCTGAACTGCCAGTGGAGGAAATAAAAATGAATGCTATAATGTGCAAAGTTAACAAGTTTACCTAGAGGGAGAAGGAAGGGAAAGAGCTAAGAAGAGAGCGAAAAAAGAAGAAAGTGATAAATGATAATTGGGTGTAAGATGGAATAAAACATACTAGTAAATGTTATTTCAAAAGAATAAACCAGAATAAATAAACAGGAAAGTGATTAGACATAATAACAAAAACGAATACGAAACCAACTATAGTTGTTAATTTTTTGAGCAATTATTATGTAATAAGTGTAGTAATAAATGCTTGATTACTGTTTTTTTAGTAGTAGCTGCTTTATACACATTAATTCTTTAATTTTCAGGAAAACACTAAGTAGTGGGCATCATTATTATATGATGTTAGACATGAAGAAATGAAATCAAAATAATATAACAGGAAAATTTTTTTCAACTTAAGTAAACCTGAATCAACAGACTTAAATGATTTAGCAGATCATACAAATACACCAACCAACAAACAAACCCCTAGCAATTGTGTATTTATGTTTTGAATTTCAAAGATAGGGAAGACATCACAGAGATCTAGGCAGGGGAAAACACACACATATGCATATAGATATATACATACATATGAAAAATTATATATATAAATTTTACATATATATGAAAAATTAGTTTTCAGATTTGGCCATAGTGAATGCATGAAAGCAATGAATTAATACCCACAGTGTTTTAAAGAAAAAGGTTTATCTCACTTACATTACATCTAGCTAAGTTGTCAACATACACATGGGCAACAAAAGTTAATGTCAGATACACAGGGGCTCAGGAATTGAACAAATACATATAATCCCGAGAAACTGCTGGAAGAAGTATTCCAGCTTTACAATAAATTAGTTAAGAATATTAACAAAAATAAAATTTAGTAGTGATATAGAAAATTAGCATACATATGTCAACAATATCTATATGTACAAATAACCAGTTAGTAGATATAAGTGAAGAGTAAAACCTACATATAATAGTAACACAAAATAAAACAGCTAGGAACATACTTAATATGAAACATGCAAAACCTATATGAGGAAACTTTAAAACACTCCTGAAAGAACCCACAAAGCAAACCTGAACAAATGAAAAAACACAGCATATTCTTGGATAGAAGACTGAAGTCTGTAACTTGTCTGGGAAGACAGAAGGAACAAGTTTGAGACGGGATAAATCAGGGTTCTACTTTGGTGATGCTGAGGCTGGCCCCCTGAGAGAGGCCACATATGCAACAGGTAGACTAGTACGGAACACCATGGAGAGGTCAGCATGAAAGCTATGAATTTGCAAGTCCTCCACACATGCCACTGAGCAACAGCGTGTATTTGGAGAAAAGAAAGGTACCTAGTACAGAAACTTGGACATTCCAACATTTACAGATTAGCTAGGAGTGGAGACCTGTCACAGAAGACTATGTGGGTAGTGACAAGAACAAAAGCCATGAGTGGGACACTCTAGAAGCCAAAGACAATCAAGTCAATCGGGGAGGGAATTTCTTCCTGTATTCCCAGTGCCTAGCCCATAGTAAGAATTCAGAAAATTTGTTAAATGGATAAAAATATAGATAAATCAATGAAGAAATAAGCTTCTTCTAGAAAAAATATTGTGAAAATGGACCCAAGAGGTAGATGAAAACAAAACCTTTAGATGAATCCTGCATGTGTACTATATGGGTATGTGTATATGTAAACATAACAAAAATAATCCTAAATTCTAATTGAAGGCCTAAATATAGCTTTATCTTAAAAGAATAATACAACATGGCCACTTCCCTAATAGTACCAAAATCTCTAGGAAAATATCCAGCCAAATGTGCACTGAATTACTACAATAGAAATGGAAAAGTATTAAGTATTCATTAACAAAATATTGAGCACTAAGTGTACAAATAATGTGGACTCATTGGTCTTGCAAAGACCCTGAAGACCATGCAACCCTCTCCCCCCGTCCCTAGATGGGCCATCAGAACCTGCACCTTTCCCCAAGCATTGCTGTCTTCTTCCAACTTGTCACAAAATCCTCTTTCAACAAATAACTGACATCTGGAACTTCCAGCGATCCCTAGAGGTCTTCAAACAACCTCTTGACAACCAGATAGAAGCCTGGCATGAAGCTTATTTTATTATTTTTTATTTTAAAATTTCCAGAAAATGTATAGGGTTAAAATTAAACCTGTTACTATAATAACTATTTAGTCTCTCTTTATGAGCAGTTCCAAAATGCTATGACTAATTTCATGCATGCAGCCATCAGAGTTACTTTCATGATGTCAGTTATGTTCTTGACCATATTTATTCAGAACCATGCTGCCAGATTGATGCATTTCTGTGTGCAAATCTGTTGTATCTTTAGAATAGTCATCAGTGCTTCCCACTCTTCTTAAAATCTAGCCTTTTACTCTGCAGAGGTTGAACTAGTTCATTCAAACCAACCAATCAACCTACCAACCAACTAGTTTTTCAGCCAGTCATAAATATGACTAAAGAACATGTATGTTCTTTCCTGGATATGATCGATTTTATCTTTCTATATACCTTCTAACAAAGCTTTACAACTTCCTTAAACTGTTGAGCAAGCAAATCAAATCAGTTTTTCATACATGTTATAGCTAAAATGATATCTCATGTATAAATTATAAACAATGACTGTTTCTTACTATCTTATCATGTATTTTCCTTGCTCCCCAGACTATTACTAAAGTACACTTTTGGTCTTAACTCACAAGAAATACTCTTGAATCCACTTCACCCTTTGAGCAACAGTATTTTTTGTAAAACAGTACTTTCCTGGTTGTCAATGACTATGCCAATCTTTTTGTTTTTGTTTTGTTTTGTTTTGTTTTGATTTTAGCATTGGGGGTTTTTGTGTGAGTGAGCCTGAGCTGAGACTAAAATGTAAACTTGGTAAGACTGTGACTCCTTGTACCAGGAATCACCTCCTCTTTTCACTTAGTAACAATATAATGCTGGAGTAGGTGCTTCATCTTTATTTGTTTTAATCCTTTTTAACTTGCTAGGATAGGTATTCTAAAACCTCATGTACCAGTTGAGCAGGGGCTGTGCACAGGCATTTATGTATTGAATTACATCTACATTTTCTGATGACAAGGTTTTATGAAGTTAGCTCAGAATGAGGAAAAATAAAAACTCTGCCTTTCAATGTTATTTCTAAACCATTCTAAGGTGGTAACCACCAGAGGCAAGAACAAAAGCCATGCTGAATTCTTTTCTAATTGAAGGGATGATTTGTTGTGTGGTTGGTGTATTGTCATCTTTCCCTACCATGTTATTCTCAGTCACTGTAATACCAAATTTTATAAGCTTTTTGTTTGTTTTCTTAGCATCTTCTCTAAACAAAACACATCTTATTTTCACTTCAGGGATGTACATTGTTTGCTGCATGTGAAAGCTCTTACATGACATTTTTAAAAAGTCATTAAATGCCTTCCGTATGTAGGAATTTGTTCTAGGCAATGTACAATGTGGGCTGGTGGAAACTGTTCCCAAACTCTGGAAATTAGCTTAGTGCTGCAGAGCAGACATATTATATCTACAATTATTTATGAACACACACATACTTTACCCATTCTATAGTCGTCAATCACCTGAATCAAATTTTATGAAATGGAACATTAAATATGTGAAAAATTGTTTCAACTTACTAAATAAATTTTAGTTAAATTATGTTGACTACCATAAAATTTGTATAAATATGAAAAGCATAGTTTAAATGTAATTAAAATCTTTTAGATTTGCTTGCTTGCCATATTAGCCCTAAGAAAAACATATTTCTTAAAACCACAAAGAAAATAATTCTATCAATGGGAAAATGATTTATTTACCTGGATCTTCTATAGTTAAGTTCTTTATTAACCATTGAACAATGTCTGACCCTAGAAAAAGAAAAAAGAAAAACACAAATATTTGTGAACATTTGTTTATACATGTTAACTTTAAGAACTCTTAACTTCTGGCACTCACATTAGTAGGAATGTTTGTTTTATGTTTTTGCATGTATCTTTTTTTTATTAAAGTATAGTTGACACACGATGTTACACTAGTTTCAGGTGTACAACATAGTGACTCAACAAGTCCACATGTCATGGTAGGCTCACCACAAGTGTAGCTCTCATCTGTCCCCATACAACCCTATTACAATACCAATGACTATATTCCCAATGCTATACTTTTCATCCCCATGACTTACTAATTGTGTAACTGGAAGTCTGTATCTTCCACTTCCCTTCACCCATTTTGCCGTTCCCCTCTTCCACTCTCCCCTCTGTCAACCACCAGTTTGTTGTCTGGATGTATTCTCTGAGTCTGTTTCTGCTTTGTTTTTAAGATTCCACATATTAGTGAAATCATATGGCATTTGTCTTCCTTTGTTTGACTTATGTCATTTAATGCAATACCCCCATAGAGGTCCATCCATGTTGCAAATATCAAGATGTGCCCAGGTGAAAACTAGTAAATTATTTAATATGAAATATTTAAACACAAAGGTTTAATATACTTGTAGTGGATAAGATGATTCATTCATTTGTTCAGTGACTACGTGCTTATTGGGTGCCCACTATGTTTGAAGTACAGTTCTTAGCACGGCATACCCGATACTTTGTAAGATGGTCCTTTTATCTACTCTCAAGCCAAGCCAAATTTTTTGTTAGCTTTTGAAAACTCCTATGTGTTTCAAGTCTCCATGTCTTTATAGTACTATTCTCTTTGACCAAAATGTCTTACCACTATTTTCAAGACACTCAAGATTCGTTTACACAATAGAACTTTCCTTGACCCTCATTTTTGTCCACTGAGTTTACAGCAACCTCCATTGAAAGTGAACTGGTCTCAGGAAACAAACTGAGGGTTGCTGGAGTGGTGGGGGGTGGGAGGGATGGGGCAGCTGGGTGATGGACATTGGGGAGGGTATGTGCTATGGTGAGCGCTGTGAATTGTGTAAGACTTTTGAATCACAGACCTGTACCTCTGAAACAAATAATACATTATATGTTAATAAAAAAAATTAAAAAAAAAAAAGAAAGTGAACCGGTATCTGTGTAGTCTTGTACTGTAGTACAGATCATACAATGTTGCAACTGTTTATATGAATAAAGCCCTCAAGTAAGTACTTTGAAGTGGGTAACATATTCACCTTTCTACATTTGGAACAAAGCAAGTGTTTGATAATGTGTGATGAATAAAAAATATGAGTAAATATAGGTTTTCACTTTATACAGAATAAAATGAAAGAGGGTCTGCAGAAAATGTGATGTTTGACCTAGATTTTGATATATGAAAAAGACAAAACTTAGTTACTGCAGGCCTATGTCAAAATTAAAAAGAGGGCAATAGGCAATAAAAACTATTGTGTTCCTTCTATATACTACATGCTGGGAATAACAGGAACTTGACACTAATAAAAGTACTCAGATCTTGAATTCCAGCCAAAATAATTTAGATTTTTTCTTTCTATATGTTAGGCAGAGAAAGAGAGACATGGTATGTTCTGTTGTGTTTGGTTTTAAACAGAAGAATGACCTTATCAAAACAAGTTTAAGGAATTCGATTGGCAATACATGTGGGAGTGCCTTGGGCCAGTCAGACAGAAAGCAGGGAAGTCAACATTTCTACTGGTCAAGATCCAGGATTGAAAGGAAAAGTACTGAACTAGTTCAGTGTACAAGCGAATTAAAGCAAAATTAGAGGCTTGCTTCAGGACTTTGTGACTAATTAGGTATGGGGGTGGCCAGTGGGAGAATAGTAAGAGAACTCAAGGTTTCCAGTGCAGGAGCATCGTGGACGAAAAGAATGGTGAAAATATGAGCAGAAAGAAGAGGACTTGATTTACCTGAAATATTCATTTCTATTTAATTTAGTTTTCAGCATCATTCATTTCTACATAAAATAGCAAAAAATATGTATGAAAATAGCTTTGTATACATAGTAAGCTGCAGCAGGGCTGCCTGAATGAAATTTTGTGTGACCTGAAATTCCACTTCTACCTCTCTTGGAGACTGACTTCCGTCGCACCTGAGACGTAGCATATGACTGATGTTGACAATGGCTAAATAATTCTTGCTGCTTCATGCAAAATAGTTCAGAACTATCTTCAGAATAAGCTTGGGGGCACCTGGCTGGCTTAGTCAGTAGAGCATGCAACCCTTGATCTTGGGGTTGTGAGCTTGAACCCCACGTTGTGTGCAGGGATTACTTTAAAAAATCTTTAAAAAAAATTAAAAAATAAAATATGTATGCATTTTTTAAATGACTTCATGTGTTGAATCACTTGTGTTCTTTTATAATTGCCATTGATTTCCATACAGGTAAGAAGATGGATTCACCTTGATCTTAAAGCAGCTCTGAGGGAAGGAAGGAAGGAAGGAAGACCACTCACAAGAACACAGGTATTTCACAGTGTTATGTTCAGCCTTATAACCTAACTTGTCTTGAGGCACTGTCATCCCTTCAAAAAAGAGAAGGGGGACTCAGTTTTTCAAATATGTTTGTATTGATACTTGACCAAAGTAGAATTCCAGGTACCCAAATCTTATGCACTATTTCCAGGTACCTTGCTCATTTTCCACATTTGAGCATCAACTTGGGGAACATATGTGAGCAGCCACTGGAAATTTTCCATGCTTTTGCAGAGAGCCAAACATTGGTTCCAAGACTATAATTTTCTCTTAGTGTGAAAGATGATTTAGAAATGCTTTTAGGGAAAGTTTTTTTTTAAGTTTTCTTCTTTTTTATTTTTCTGAGCAGAAAGAAATACAAAGAAGCTTAATTTGAAACTACATTTAACTCAGGAAACAGGAAACTTTTTTTCCTAGCCTAGATTTCTATTATGGTTATATTCTCAGTTCAGCTCTGAAAGGGATGATTGGGCCACTTGTCAATATCACTTAGGAGATGCTATTATAGTGGTTTTATTATTGCGTGGTCACGCCAGTATACTTATGGTTTTAAGTTAGAACATTATGAATTACTTCGCTGTTAAATATATACCCAAATCCACCATATTTACCTATTATGTATGTATGACAGCAAGACCTTAGCTTCCAAAGAGAGAACAAAAACTTCAGCATCTTGATGGAACCAGAAGACTAAAAGAGAAATGTGCTATCATAGCCACATTGAGAATTACAATTCAAAATTAAAAGGGTGCATTACAGTCAGGAGGGGTGTAGGAAAGAAAGGTGCATTTCTAGTCCAACATCTCAGCCTTTATTTAATGAATAGATGAATAGGTTTGTGTAAATGTACATATCCAGCGTACTTTAGACTTCCATCCATCTTTATTCTGAGGGCCTCGCAGTAAAATGGAGAATTTTTTGTTTTCTTTTTTGTTTTTTTGTTGTTTTTTCTTTTCTTTAAAAAAAATGGCAAAAGAGCTCTTGAATAGCTACAATGTGAAACTTGCTGAGAGATGCAATAATATCTTAAACCCCAAGAAATAAAAGAAACACCTGTATGACTACAGCTACTGGGAACTTGAGCCCCAAGTAGTGTCTATACTCTTGCTTTGAATTCTTACTCTTGTACTCCTCACAGTTACAAAATTATGTGTTCCCTCTCCTTAGCAGGAGAAGTAGAGGTTTTATTATTGTGCAATCCCAGTAATTTATGATTTGAAAAATGAAAACGAGCAAAACAAGCAAGACAGTTCCTCATACACTGCTTATAGCTGCCCACATGCTGTATTGTTTCTTATTTCCATGACTTTGCTGATGCCATTCCGTCCCCGTCTCTTTTTCCTTCAGCCAATTCCAACTCAGTCCATAAGATTCAGGTCACACATAATGACTCCAGGAAGCCGCCTCTACCCACCCCACCTGCGGGAGGGTGTTATTCATCTTTGGATACCAAACACCCAGACCAGCGCCTGACGTGTAGAAGCTAATCAGTAAATGTTAAAAGAATGAATGAATTCACAGCAAGGTTCCCTCTCCAGATCTTTCTCTAAGACAATTTACAAAAGGATGGTATCTACCATACAAAGAGTATTTGGCTGGCATATAATTTTCTGCTACCATAATCACCTTTTGCAGTGATAATTTTCCCATTTCAGTGCTATCACTTTACCACTCCACCCATAATTAAAGCAAAGCCATGGAAGACGTTTAGACATCAGTATTATTTCCTCACCCCTGCCATGGACCTGAGCGGAAAGAGGCTGCCCCAAGTCTGCTGTGCTGCAGAGAGGCCTGAAGCAGGCCCTGTCCTGTGCCTGCGTTACTTCCATTGCAGCTATGTTCCTTCTACTGACTAGGACACACCCTCAGCTACAAGGGTCAGCTACAGTCATCCCTACCCTAAACCTGGGTGGATGGCTCGCAAAAAGGAAAATATTGTGAAACTTTTGTGCATGTGATATATGAGGGCTTTGTAAGCAACCAAAATGTTACACTTTTGATTTGTATCTGCTACAAAAAAATCTCTTTAAGTTCTGCTAAAGCCATTAACAAAAACTTTAGCTCTTAATCAGTGGAAGAGGCCCAAATATTCCTGAGGCAAAGACACTGACCTTTTTAATATTTCTCTCTCAGGAAAATAGATAGGGTTTTTGCTTGGGGTGGAGCTCCTGGGCCGTTTTTTTAAGCAGATATTTAATTAAGATCATGACAATTTATCTGGATTTTTAAACTTCGTTGTGTAAGTTCCATAAACCATAAAAAGATTTCTTCAGACACAAAACAAGGATTTTGGACCTCTTCAAAGCCTAAGAAGCTTTAAAGAAAGGCAGCAGAAACAGCAAAGCAGCAAAGATGATAATAATCAGAGGACACAAGAATATCGAGATGACCCTAAGGACTGTTTCCCACCCTCTCCCACAATTCAAGATGATTACTGATCAAGCAGAGCACCTTTTTTTTTTTTTTTTTTTTTTCAAATCGTGTTCTGAGCAACACCACTTGTCTTGTGTATGAGATGGTATAAGTCCATGTGGGAAATGCTGTGGAATTAGGCAAAGGAAGGGAAAAGTGGTTCCTTGATGTGGCCTTCACTGTGATAAAGAACATGTGAAAAATCAAGAGAAGGGTGAGTTTGCAACGTTTCCTCAGAAGGGAGACAGAGGCTCCCTTTAAAGAACATTTTTTAAGTTTTATTATATTTTTCTGGTTTTACAATTCTTTAGACTCACAAAAAATGAAATAAGTAATAAAAGTGTTAAATGTGAAAATATAACTGAATTTCAAGTTAGCTAATACATTGGAACTTACCAACAATAAATGAAACAATTGAGTGATTGATTAATCAATTAATCAATTCTATATGCTAGCTACTAGGCATAAAGAAGTGATTCGAGACCATTCTTGTTCTGAAAACATAATCCCCTTAAAACTAGACATAGGCCATGTCTAGGTGTCTAATTGTGTCTATGAGGGACATATGAGATGAAGAAGACGTACTGGTTGATAAATAAAAATTTCCTTTCGTGCAGTCTACAGCTGCAATAGGAAGTAAGAGTAAACTAACATTTACTGAGTTTTTCTTGCAGAATAGGGTATTTCACATAACTTTCCATTAAAAACCTCTACTTCAGCTTTTAATAGTAAATTTTCAGAAATACAACAAATGAAAATGTCCAGAACCAAAAATAGGAATGAACCATCCAAAATGCATATTTAAATATGCCTCTCTCCTAATAAAAAAGTTTGCAATGCCCTTCTCATTGGTGCTTGGATAGAGTCTGAGGACTTGCACGGCATACAAGATCCTTCATGGCTTACCTCCCTTCTACCTCTCAGCCTCAGACCCCACCCTTCCCTCTCCTGGATTTTATAACTTAAAAAACATCAACTTGAATTTCTTTAACCATACATAGCATGATGCTTATATACTCTCTGCTTTTACAGACTGTACATTCTGGTTGGAATAACTTCCTCCATTTAAGACACAGCCCGAGTGTCCCTTTCTCCTGGAAGCTGTCTTGGTTATTATCTTCCTCAGCTCCTGTTGCACCTGTTCCCCCCCTGGGATCTCATGGCACCACATCCATTCTTCCATTACAACTTACCACGTCAAACAGATAGTATCTATACACGTATCGCTAGAGCATAAAATCCTCAAGGACTTGAGCACAGTACCTGGTAGAGTCTCAAGAACTACAAGTCAGGATTTGAATTGAATTTCTCAAAGACCAAACTCAGAATATAGTGTTCCTTAACACTTTGGAATCTTCCTTCCTGTATTTTGAGCTAGTTATTGGTATTCTTGAGCAGTCATTGCTATCCAAACAAGCTTTATAGTTTCAATGCTATAAAACTAAGAATCATTTGATGTCTTTGGATTAAGAATGTCTTGTAAAATAATCAGACTTCTAATAAATAATTGTTAAATAAAATTAAAAATGTAAATTTTGAACAGTACCTTTTAAACTAGAAAGTCTCCATTTTGAAAAATAAGAATACTATATAAATAAATAGATGTGTCCTGTTGTAGATGATATTTATATTTAAACATGTCTACTTTGCCACATTTGGTCAATGAAGCTAATATATTCAGAGATGAAAAGTAATTACATGTGGCCCACAACTACGTTTTGGCAATTTCATATTTTAATTAAACCTTTTAAAAACAGACTTTATTTTCTAGAGAAGTTTTAGGTTCACATGATATTGAGCAGAAAGTGCAGAAATTTCCCGTATACCTCCTGCCCTCACATACACATAACCCTTCGCAGTATCAACATCCCAGTCTACATCTGTTACAGTTGATGAACTTACACTGACATCATTATCACCCAGAGTCCCTAGTTTATATTATGGTTCACTCTCAGTGTTCTACATTCTGTGGGTTTGGACAAATTTATAACGGCATGTATCCACCATATTGTATCACGCAGAGTAGTTTCACCGCCCTGAAAATCCTCTATGCTCCACCTATTCATCTCATTGTCTCCTCTAACCTCTGTCAACTACTGATCTCTTTATTGTCTCCATAGTTTTGCCCTTTTCAGAATGTCATATAGTTGGAATCATGCAGTATATAGCCTTTTCAGATTGACTTCTACACTTAGTAATGCATTTAAATTTCTTCCATGTCTTTTCATGGCTTGATAGCTCATTTCTTTCTTAGCACTGAATATTATTACATTGCTTGAAGGTGCCAAGAAGCACAATGGGGAAAGGATAGTCTCTTCAATGCTTGGGAAACTAGATAGTCACATGCAAAAGAATGAAGTTAGATCCCTATATGATACCATACATGAATATCAACTCAAAATGGATTAAAGATTTGAATATATGACCTGAAACCATAAAAATCCTTGAAGAAAACATAGGGAAAAACTTCCTTGATATTGCCCTTGGCAATAAATTTCTGTGTGTGATACCAAAAGCTTAGGCAACAAAAGCAAAAATAAGTAAGTGGAAATATATCAAACTAAAAAGCACCTGAACAACAGAGCTAAGAATGAACAGAATGAACACAAAATATATTTATTGGGAGAAAACATCTACAAACTATATATCTCACAAGGAGTTAATATCCAAAATATATAAGACTCATACAATTCAACAGAAAAAAAAAAAAGAACAACTTAACTAAAATATGGGCAAAGGACCAGAATAGACAATTTTCTAAAGAAGACATACAAATGGTCAGCAGGTATATGGAAAGGTTCTTGCAGAGAGTGGGGCTCTCTCCTCAGCAGGGAGTCTGCTTCTCCCTCTCCTTCTGTGCACTCTCTCAAATAAAATCTTTAAAAAATAAGAAGAAAAGAAAAGGCTCTCAATCATCAGAGAAATGCAAATCAAAACCACAATGAGATTATCACCTCACAACTGTTAGGATGGCTATTATAAAATGAATAAATAAAATATAACAAGTCTTTTCAAGGATGTGGAGAAAAGAGAACACTTGTACATTGTTAATGGGAATGTAAGTTGGTACAGACAATAGGGAAAACAGCATGGAGATTCCTCAAAAAATTAAAAATAAAACTACCATATGATCCAGCAATCCCTTTTCTGGGTATACACCCAAAGGAAATAAAATCAGTACTGCAAAGAGGTATTTTCACTCCCATGTTTATTGCAGCATCATTCACAATAGCCAAACCATGGAAACAACCTAAGTGTATACTAATAGATAATAAAGAAAAGGTATGATAGTATTCAGCCTTAAAAAAAAAAAAAAGAAGGAAATCCTGCTATTTGTAATGAAACAGGTGAAAATGGAGAACATTATGATAAGCAAAATAAGCCAGACACAAAAAATACAAATAGTGCATGGCCTCACTTACACGTGGAATCTAAAAAGTTGAACTCATAAAAGCAGAGAATAGAATGGTAGCTGCTAGGTACTAGAGGTGGGAGGTGTGAGAGTGGACACATATTGGCCAAAGGGCACCAAGTTTCAGTTATACACTATGAATAAATTCTGGAGAGTTAGTATATAGCATGGTGACTATAGCTAATAGTACTGTATCGTATACTTGAAATTTGCTACACGAGTATATGTTAAGTGTTATCACAACTTATAATGGTAACCATGTGAGGGGACAGATACGTTAATTAGCTTGATTGTAATAATCATTTCACAATGTATATACATATCAAAAGATCACATTGTACACCTTAAATATATACAATTTTTATTTGTCAAGTATACCTCAACAAAGCTTAAGTGGAAGAATAAATACAAGAACAGGGCAGAGAACTCCCTAACCTTCTTTCTGTCATGTGAGGATACAAAAAGTGAGCAGTCTGTAGCCTGGAAGAGGGCTCTTACCAGAACCCAACCATGCTGGCACCCTGATCTCGGACTTCCAGTCTCCAGAACTGTGAAAAATAAATTTCTGCTATTATAAGCTATCCAGTTTATGGTGACTAAGCCCGAGCTAATGAATATGAAGGACAAGCTCCAGGTTTTGGCAATTATGAATAAAGCTGCTGTAAACATCTGTGTGCAGGTTTTGTGTGTATGTAAGTTTACAGTTCCTTTGAGTAAATACAATGGAATGCAATTGTGTGATTGTAGGGTAAGTGCGTGTTTAATTTTATAAGAAATCACCAACCCATCTTCCAAAGTGGCTGTACCATTTTGCATTCCCACCAGCAATGAATGACACTTCCTATTGCTCCTCATCCTTGCCAGCATTTGGTATTATCACTGTTCTGGATTTTGGCCACTCTAACAGGTATATAGTGATATCTTGTTTTAATTTACATTTTTTGATGACATATGATGTGGAACATCTTTTCATATGCTTATTTGCCATTTGTATATCTTCCTTGATGAAGTATCTGTTAAAGTATTTGGCTCATTTTTTAATCAGGTTGTTTATTTTCTTATTGTTGAGTTTTAAGAGTTCTTTATATATTTTGGATAACAGTCCTTTATCAGAGTCTTTTGCTACTATTTTCTTCTAGGCTATGGCTTATCTTCTCATTCTCTTGACATTGTCTTTCACAGAAATCTTTAATTTTAATAATGTCCAGCTTATCAATAATATCTTTAATTGATCATGGCTTTGATGTTGTATCTCAAAAGTCCTTGCCATACCAAAGGTCATCAAGGTTTTCTCCTATGTTATCTTCTAGAATGTTTGTAGTTTTGCCTTTTGCTTTTAAGTTCTGTGATCCATTTTGAGTTAACTTTTCTGAAGGGTGTAAGGTCTGTGTCTAGATTTATTATTATTATTAATTATTATTATTATTATTATTGCAGGTGGATATCCAGTTGTCTCAGCATTATTTGTTTGTTAAAAGGACTATCTTTGTTTCATTGTATTGCCTTTGCTCTTTTGTCAAGGATCAGTTGACTATATTTACATGGATCTATATTCTGTTCCATTGATCTATTTGTCTATTCTTTCACCAATATCGCACTGCCTTGATTACTATACCTTTATAGCAAGGCTTGAAGTCAGTCCTCCAAATCTGTTCTCCTCTTTCAAAATTATGTCAGCTATTTCGTATCTTTTACCTCTCCATATAAGTTTTAGAATCAATTTGTTTATAACCATGAAATAACTTGCTGGCGTTTTCATTGGGATTCCATTGCATGTATACATCCAACTGGGAAAAACTGATATCCCAGCAGTATTGAATCTTCCTATCCATGAATGTGGATTCTCTCTTCATTTATTTAGTTCTTTCTTGATTTCTTCCATCAGAGTTTTAGTTTTCCTCATACAGATATTCTACACATACTTTTTAGATTTATAACTAAGTTTTTCTTAATTAAACTTTTAAATTTCTAGATAATTATAGATTCATACACAGTTGTAAGAAGTAATACAGAGAGATCTCATGTATCCTTTATACAATTTCCACCCACAGATAACATTTTGCAAAACTATAGTACAATATCACAACCAGGAAATCGGCACTGGTACAGTGAAGCTATAGAACATCTCCATCACTACAAGTGTCCCTCATGATCCTCTTTTATAGTCACACTCAACTGTTCTTAACTCCTGGCAAACATGAATCTATTCTTCCTTTCTACAACTTTGTCATTATAAGAGTATTATTAAATGGAATCATACAGTATGCAATCTTTTGACATTGACTTTGTTTTTCACTTACTCAGCATGTCACTGGAGATTCACCCAAGTTGTTGCACATATCAATAGTTCGATCCTTTTTATTGCTGAGTATTACACTGTAGTATGAGTGTACCAGAGTTTGTTTAATCATTCACCTGTAGAAGGGCATATTTGTCAGTTTCAGCTATTATGAATAAAGATGTAGAAGCTATAAACATTTTTGGGCAGTTTGTAGGAATATAAGTTTTTTACTTCTCTGGGATAAATCCCTGCAACTGCAGTTGCTGGGTCATATGATTTTTTTTTTTTTTAAAGAAATGGCCAAACCATTTTCCATAGTGTCTATTTTCCACAGCCATTCTGACAAGTTATGTGGCAATAGATCACTGTCATTTTAATTTGCATCTTCTTGATCGCTAATGATGCCGGCATGTTTTCATATGCTTATTTGATGTAGGTATATCCTTTTTGGTGAAATGTCTCTTCATGTCTTTGGCTTATTTTCTAATTGGATTGTTTTTTTTTTTTAACTGTTGATTTTTCAGAGTTCTTTACATATTCTAGATACTAGAATCTTGGAGATGTGGCTTGCAAATACTTCCTTTCATTCTGTAGCTTGTCTTTCACCCTTTATTATCTTTTATTTTTTAATTTTTTAAAAACATTTCTTTATTTATTTTAGAGAGGAGGGGAGGGGCAGAGGGAGAGAATTCTGAAGCAGATGCCCTGCTGAGCACAGAGCCTACTACAGGGCTCCATCCCCTGACCCATGAGGTCATGACCCGAGACAAAAGCAAGAACTGGACACTTGACTGACTAAACCACCCAGGTGCCCCTCTTTTCACTCTTTTAACAAGGTCTTTGGCAGAACAAAGGTATTCAACTTTTATGAAATCCAATTTATCAAGTTTTCTTTTATACATAATGTTTCTGGTGTCAAATCTAAGAACTCTTTGCCTAGCCCTAGATACCCCAAAATTTCTTACTTAATATACTAAATGTTTTTTGGTTTCAATTTTATATTTAAGTCCATGATCCATTTTGTGTTAATGTTTGCATAAAGTATGAGACTTAGGTTGAGGTTCTTTTTTTTTTTTTTAATTGCCTCTGAATGTCTAATTGCTCCATCACCATTTGTTTAAAAGTAGATCTTTCTTCAATTAAATTGCTTTTCTACCTTTGTCAAAAATCCATTGGGCTTATTGGTATGGGTCTCTTTGTAGGTTCTCTATTCTGTTTCATTGATCTCTATGTTTCCCCTCCACCAATACCAAACAGTTTTGATTATTATAGTTATAGGTCTGGATTATGTAATATAAATATGTAATAAAGTCCTCTCACATTATTCTTCTTTTTCAAAAGTGTTTTATTCTATTTCCTTTGTTTTCCATATAAATTTTAGAATTATCTTGTCTATATCTACAAAATAATCTTTTTGTGACTTTGATAGAAATTGTGTTCAACTTTTATATCAATTTGAGGAGAACTGACATCTTTATAAGGTTCTGTCTTCAAGTCTATGAATACAGTATGTTTCTCTATGTATTTACATCTTCTTTGATTTCTTCTATCAGTGTTTTACTGTTTCAGAATACAAGTCTTGTACAAATTTTATCAGATTTATACCTAAGCATTTAATTTTTGAGTGCTTGTAAATGGTAGTATATTTTTAATTTCAGCATCTACATGGTCTTTGTTTACATACAGAAATACAATTGACTTTTGCATATTTATGGTATATCTTGTAAACCTGTTGGATTCAATTTTTGGTGACAGGAGCTTTTTTTGTAGATTTCTTGAGATATTCTATGGAGAAAATCATATTATTTGCAAATAGGGGAAGTTTTTTTTTAATTTCTTCTTTTTTTAAAAAATTATTTGTTTATTTATTTGACACAGAGAGAGAGACAGCTAGAGAGGGAACACAAGCAGGGGAGTGGGAGAGGGAGAAGCAGGCTCCCGGCCAAGCAGGGAGCCCTATGCGGGGCTCGATCCCAGGACCCTGGGATCATGACCTGAGCCGAAAGCAGACGCTTAACGAGTGAGCCACCCAGAAGCCCCATAATTTCTTCCTTTTTGATATGTACATCTTTTATTTCATTTTGTCTTTTCATCCTGTCTAGAACTTATAGCATTATGTTGAATAAATCCTTGCCTTATTCCTAATCTTCTGGGTAAAATATGCAGTCTTTACCATTATGTACAATGCAAGCTGTACTTTGTTTTGTAAATGCTCTTTATCAAGTTGAGGGAGTTCTCGTTCTCTTTTATTCCTACTTTTGAGTCAGTTTTTTTGTTATGAGTGTTGAAGTTTGTCTAAAAACCATACTGTTATTGATTGATATAATTATGTGATTTTTTTAGCCTATTATAATGGTGAATTACATTGATTAATTTCTGCATATTTAACTAGCCTGCATGACTGAAATAAACCCAGTTGGTCATGGTCTGTAATTATTTTCATATATTGCTAAAATTTTGCTAAGAATCTTTACATCTATATTTATGAAATATTTGTCTGTACTGTTCTTTTTTATTTTATTTTCTTTTTCTGGTTTTGGCAGCAAGGTAATATAATCTTCATAAAATTAATGGGCAGGGTTTCCACCTCTTCTGTCTTCTGGAAGAGATTATATAAATCAACATTAATTCGTTTTAAAAATATTTGGTAGAATTCTCCAGTGAAGCCAAACAGACCTGGAGATTTCTTTTTTAGAATTTTTAAATTATGAATTAAATTTTCTTAATAGTTTTCAGACTATTCAAATTATGTTTCACATTGACTGAGGTATGACAGTTTATGGTTTTTAAGGAATTGATCCATTCTGTGTAAGTTTTCAAATTATATGTGCAGAGTGCTTTGTAGTATTCTTATAACCTTTTGATGTCTGCAGGGTTTGTACTAATTTCCTGGTTCATTCCTGAAAATGGTAATTTATGTCTTCTCTCTTTTTTCTTTGTCAGCCTTTCTATAGATTTGTCAATAGTATTAATCTTTAAACAAATAACGCAGCTCTTTGTTTCACTGATTTTATCTTTTTTCTGTTTCAAATTTCATTGATTTATGCACTTATCCTCATTTCCTTCCTTCTACTTGCTTCAAGTTCATTTTACTCTTCTTTTTCTAGGTTCTTGAGTTGAGAGTACAAATTACTGATCTGAAACATTTCCTCTTTTGTAATGTATATATTTAGGTTATAAATTTCCTCCTCAGCGCTACATTAGCAATATCCCACCAATTTTAACATGTTGTATTTTCATTTGGTTATTTTTAAAATTTTCCTTGAGACTTCCATGTTGACACATTGATTATGCAGAATATGTTTCATTTTGAAACTATTTATAGATTTTCTTGTTAGCTTTCTATTACTGATTTCTCATTTGATTCTATTATGGTTGGAGAACATACTTTATATAATTTCTATGCTTCTAAGTTTATTCTGCTGTATTATGCTGCCCACAATTTGGTCTGTCTTGATAAATGTTTCCTATGAGCCTGACAAGAGTCTGTATTCTGCTGTTGTTGGTTGGAATAGCCTATAAATGCCAATTATATCAAGTTGACTGATGGTGCTGTTCACACTATCCACATTTTTACTGATTTTTTCCTCATTGATCTATCAATTATTGTTAAAAGAGTGTCAAAGCCTTCAGTTGTAATAGGGGAGTTGTCTAATTTTTCGTTCAGTTCTATCCATTTTGTCTCATGTATCTTGATGCCCTCTTGTTAGGTACTTACACACTTAAGTTTGATTAAACTCTTTATTCAATACGCTTCTTTACCCCTATACTGCTCCTTGTGGTGAAGTCTGTTTTGTGTGAAATTAATATACTTATTCCAGCTTTCTTTTGCTTAAACACTGCATGATATATCTTTTTCTATCTTCTCATTTTCAACCTGCCTATATTATTACATTTGAATTGAATTTCTTGTAGAAAACATGTAGTTGGGTCATGCTTTTTGTCCACTATGCCAACCTCTTTTAATTGGTGTATTAGACAATTTACATTTAATGTAATTGTTAATAGGCTAAGGCTTAGGTCTGCTATTTTATTTTTTGTTTTCTGATAAATAATATATAACACACATATATATAATCTGATAAATATATATATAGGCATATATATATATATATTTATGCCCTATGTATGGCATACTGTTCTCTGTGTTCTTTCTTTTCTTTCTTTCCTCCCTCCCTCCTTCTTTCTGTTTCTTTCTTTCTTCCTTTTCCATTTTCTTTCTTTTTCTTTCTTTCTTTCTTTCTTTCTTTCTTTCTTTCTTTCTTTCTTTCTTTCTTTCTTTCTTTCTTTCTTTCTTTCTTTCTTTC
>NC_058408.1:59974806-59981545 GCF_002201575.2 Neomonachus schauinslandi
TTCTTTCTTTCTTTCTTTCTTTCTTTCTTTCTTTCTTTCTTTCTTTCCTTTCTGTGGGTTGTATTAACATTATCTTAGAATTCTATTTTGATTTATCTAAGTATTTTTCAGGGTATCACTTTGTATACCTTTTCATAGTTGAAGTTGAAATTACATTACATGCACAAAACTTATCACAGCCTCCCAGTGTGTCATCATTTTACCAGTTTGAGTGAAGATAAAAATCTTGCATTCTTTCATGTCCCTTTAATCTCCAGTTTATAATCTTTCCTAAGCAATTATTCTACATATATTTATAACCACATCAAATTTTGTTGTACTTTTTCTTCAATAATCAAATGATTTAGAAAATTGAAGAGAAGGAAAAACTACTGATTTGCCTATATGCTTGCTTACTGTGTTTTTCTTCTTTTCTGATATTTCAGGTTTCCTTCTCTTATTGTTTCCTTTCAATTTAGAAAACTACCTTTGGCCATTCTGTTAAAGTAAGTAAGCTGGTGACAAATTCTCTTAGTTTTCCTTCATCTGAGAAAGTTTTTATTTTACCTTTATTTCTCAAGGAAATGTCTGCTGGACACAGGATTCTGGCTGGACAATTACTTTCTTCCAGCACTGAAAAATTTTATGTCCTTTCTTTCTGATTTCCATGGTTTCTGATGAGAAATCTGTGGTCATTTGAACTGTTCTCTTCCTTCTGGTAAAGGAGTCATTTTTCTCTGAAAGCTTTCAATTTTTTTTTTTGTTATTGTTGTCTGTAATTTTTAGAAGTTTAATTATGATGTATCTTGGTGTGGATTTCATTGTATTAATGTATCCTGTTTGGTGTTCTCTCAGCTCCTTGAGTCTGTAGGTCTATGTCTTGTGTTATGTTTGGGATGTTTTCAGCCATTATTTCTTTGAGCACTCTTTTGCCCTAACATTTCCTCTCCTTCAGGACTCTGATGACACCATGTAAGTCTTTTGTTATAGTCTCACAAGTCTCAGAGGCTGTTGTTCATTTTTGTCAGACTATTTCCTCTGTGTTGTTCAGATTAGGTAATCTATGTTGTTCTATCTTCCATTTCATTGATTCTTACCTCTGTCCCATCCATTTTGTTTTTGAGCCCATCCACTAAGTTTTTTCATACAGTTATTGTATTTTTCAGTTTTAAAATTTCTGCTTGGTGAGCTTTTATATCTTATATTCATTTGCTGAGAATTTCTATTTCTTTACTGAAGCTTTATAGTTTTTTATTTGTTTAAAGCACGATTATGACGGCTCATTGAAGAATTTTTTCAAACCTTTGTAAGATTTGATTTTATCAAATCTACTTATTCAAATTTTTGTTTAAATTTTCCAAATCTTTGTTAGATAATCTAACATTTCTGATATCTTAATGTTGGCAGGGTTACTCTTACAGCAACTTTCAAATATGCAGTAGAATATTGTTAACTATAATTATAGTCACCATGCCATACATTACATCTCCATGTTTATTTATTTAATAACAGGAAGTTTGTACCTTTTGATTGCCTCCATCCATTTGCCCCCGACCCCACCCCCAATGCCTGCCTCTGGCAATCTCACTAAACTGTTCTCTTTATGTATGAGATTCTCTTTCTTTCTTTTTTCTTTTTTTGATTCCACATATAAGTGAAATCATATGGTATTTGCCCTTATCTCTCTGACTTACTTCACTTAGCACAGGCTCTCAAAGTCCATCCATGTTGTCACAAATGATAAGACTTCATTCTTTTTTTTATGACTGAATAATATCTATATCTGTACCTATATCTATACTGTAATTTCTTTATCTATCAATCTGTCAGTAGACACTTAGGTTATTTCCTTACCTTGGTTATCGTGAATAATGCTGCAATGAATATGAGAGTGCATATATTTTTCTGAATTAGTGTTTTCGTTTTCCTCAGATAAATACCAAAAGTGGAATTGCTGGATCACATGGTACTTCTATTTTTAATTTTTTGAGGAAACTTCATAGTGGCTGCACCAATTTACATTCCTACTAACAGTGCACAGTGTTGTCTTTCTCCATATCTTTGCCAACAGTTGTTACTTCTTGTCTTTTTGGTAACAGCTATTCTAGGAGGTGTGAGGTAATATTTCATTGTGGTCTTGATTTGCATTTCCCTGATGATTAGTGATATTGAATATCTTGGTCATCTGCATATCTTCTTTGGAAAAATGTCTATTCGTGTCCTCTGCTCATTTTTTTTAGTATGTGTGCTGCCGAAGCGAGCACTCCACTGCTCATTTTTTAATGCAATGTTTGTTTTGCTATTGAGTTGTATGAGTTCTTCATATATTCTGGATATTAACCCCTTGTTAGATATATGATTTGCAAATATTTTCTCCGATTAAGAAGGCTGGCCTTTTCATTTTGTTGATGGTTCTCTTTGCTGAGCAGGAGTTATTTAGTTTGATGTAGTCCCACTTGTTTATTTTTGATTCTGCTGTCTTTGCTTTTGGTGTCAAATCCAAAAAAATCATCACTAAGACCAATATCAAGGAGCTTGCCTATGTTACTTCTGTTTTATGCTTTCACATCTTACATTCAAGTATTTAATCCATTTTAAGATAGTTTTTGTGTGCAGTATAAGATAATGGTTAAGTTTCATTCTTTTGCATGTGGCTGTCCAATTTTCCTAATACCATTAATTGAAGAGATTGTCCTTTCTCCACTGTATATTCTTGGCTCCTTTGTCAAAAATTAATTGACCATATATGTGTGGGTTTATTTCTGGACTGTCTATTCTGTTCCATTGATCTATATGTCAGTTTTTATGCCAATACCAGACTGCTTTAATTACTATATCTTTGTAATATAGTTTGAAATCAGGGAAAATTTTACTTCTTCCTTTACCATTTGGATGCTTTTAATTTTTATCTTTTGTCTTGTGTAATTATTCTGGCTAGGACTCCAATACTATGCTGAATAAAAGTGGTGATAGTGGGCACCTTTGTCTTATTCCTAATCTTAGAGGAAAAGTTTTTGGCATTTGCCCACTGAGTATGGTGTAAGCTGTGGGCTTATCATATGTGGCCTTTGGTATGTTGACATGCATCCCCTTTATACCCACTTCGTTGATTTTTTGGGGGGGTCATAAATACATATGGTTTTGTTAAATGTCTTTTCTGCATCTATTGAGATGATCATATGATTTTAACTTTTCATTTTGTTAATGTGGTGTATCATACTGATTGATTTGCAGATGTTGAGCCATCTTTGTATCCCTGGAATAAATCTCATTTGGTCATTGTTTATGATTTTTTAATGTATTGTTGAATTTGGTTTGCTAATATTTTGTTGAGGATTTCTGCATCTATATTCATCTGGGATTTTTGCCTGCAACTTTCTTTTCTTGTGTTATCCTTGTCTGGTTTTGATTTGAGTAATGCTAGTTTTATGAAAGAGAGTTTTATGAGTTTGGAAGTGTTCCCTCCTCTTTCATTTTTTGGGGGGAAGAGTTTGAAAAGGATTGGTATTAATTCTTTTTTGGATGCTTGGTACAATTCACCAGTGAAGCTGTCTGGTCCTGGACTTCTGTCTGTTGAGAGGTTTTTGATTACTGACTTGGTCTCCTACTAGTAATCATTCTGTTCGGATTTTCTATTTCTTCATGATTCATTTTTGGAAAGTTGTATGTTTCTAGATTTTTAAAATTTATATGAATTTATATTTATCAGTCATTTATTTTATAGCTTCTAGGTTTTATATCTTGCTTAGAAAGATTTTATCCTTACAGTTCTACTTTTAAAATTATCTAATTTTCTTCTGGTCCTCTGAGGCAAATTTTAACTTCTATCTCTTGTTTTTGGTTTGGGGTCTCCCTCCCACTCTTGCATCTGCCTCCAAGCAAAGCATTCAAGAATCCACTCACTAGATCTTTAAACAAAATTCATTTAGCACTCTTCCGGGCAACATGAAAATAACATAAGAAAAACACTATTTCTACCCAGAAGAGGCTCACTGCTTAGTAAGAGAAGATAAAGGAGGAGAAAGTTGAACCATTCTGACCCTGTGCCTTTATTCCAATTCAGGGGTGGAAATTCTGAAGAATTCATATAATTTGTAGAGCTCTATTACACATTTACAGTCTCTACCTCAGCCTTTTTTATTGGTACTCAGTAATTCATTTATTTGTTCATTCCACAATCATGCATACCTACCACGTAATAATGGGAACACTGACACCCTGGAAAGAAAAGGTAAAATGAATATGATGGTAACTCACAAAGAACTAACTGAATGGTAATTGAGGCAAGGAAACAGATGGATATGTTACAATGTGGTAAATGTTCTGACAGATCTAAGAACAGCCCTCTACAGAGCAAGTACATGGGGTATCTAACATGGATTGAGAGAGAAGGAGGAGAGGAAATACCATGGTCTGCTCCCATCCCATTCTTTATGGAGCTGTTCCAATCTTGCACTGCTGGTTCAAATTTCTGTATGAGGTTGCTCAAAATGAAAGCAAAATATGGAAGTTTAAGGTAACTAAAGTGTATAGCCCTATTTTTACTGAGGTATAATTTATACACACTGATGTTAAGTATAAAATCTGGTAAATTCTAACAAATGTACATACCAGCTCAATTAAGATACAGAACATTTGCATCATCATACTAACTTAAATACCCATATGGTTGCTTCCAGTCAAGATGACCCCATGCACTGACAGAGAAAACTAGGATTCTTATTTCTAGCACCATATTCCCAGAACTTTACAAAATAAAATCTCACAGTATGTACTTGCTTGTGCCTGGCTTCTTTTTGCTCAACAAACTGTTTTTGATAGTCATCCTATTATTGTATGCATCAGTGCTCCTTCTAAGTGCTGAGTTGTTTCCATTGTATGAATATATTACAGTTTGTTTATAGACCTTTGTGTTATTTCTGGTTTATGGTTATTGTAAATAAAACTGCTGTAAACATTCCTGTGCCTGTCTTAATGTGGACATGTTTTCATTTTATTTTCTTTATTTCTGTGAATACCTTCTACCTGCTTTTGACAAACACAGAATGTAGTATTTCTGAACTTTAAAAGTCAGAAGGTGGGAACGAAAATGCCAGTGGTATCAGTGGGTCAAAAAAAATCTCAGTCTGATACTCAAGTGGCCTGAATTATAACCTCCCATTGCTTCTCACTTCAATTAAAATATAGAGCTTAACAAATATTAACTCCATCAACTTACTGCCTCCAGTAAAAATGTGTCTGCCTTTAAATTTTTTTTTTCATTTTTCATTTAGCATCCCTTCTCTTTTTATTTATTTATTTTTATTCTTATGTTAATCCCCATACATTACATCATTAGTTTTAGATGAAGTGTTCCATGATACATTGTTTGTGCATAACACCCAGTGCTCCATGCACAATGTGCCCTCCTCAATACCCACCACCAGGCTAACCCATCCTCCCACCCCCCCGCCCCTCTAGAACCCTCAGTTTGTTTTTCAGAGTCCATCGTCTCTCATGGTTCGTCTACCCCTCCGATTTCCCCCACTTCATTCTTCCCCTCCTGCTACCTTCTTCTTCTTCTTCTTTTTTTTTTCCTTAACATATATTGCATTATTTGTTTCAGAGGTACAGATCTGAGATTCAGCAGTCTTGCACAATTCACAGTGCTTACCAGAGCATATATCCTCCCCAGTGTCTATCACCCAGTCACCCCATCCCTCCCACCCCACCCGCCACTCCAGCAACCCTCAGTTTGTTTCCTACAATTAAGAATTCCTCATATCAGTGAGATCATATGATACATGTGTTTCTCTGTTTGACTTATTTCACTCAACATAATAAATGAGATCTTGCCATTTGCCTTTAAATTTAACCTCTCTTCTTTTCTCCCATTTTTTTGAGGAAGAGGGTTCTATTTTCCTGTCCAAGGCAAACCCCTCCTTATCTTCTTATTTTCCATCTCCCCAAGAGCTTCACTTGCCCTCAAGTCTTTTTCATATTAAAAAAAATGAAACTTCAAAGACAACATACACACTCCAGCAAGTGAGAAGATATTGCACAAACAATTCTACAATTAAATATATAACTGAAGTGACAAATATTGTGAATGCAAAGTAAAGGGAACAAGGAAAGATGAAAACAAAGGATTTACTTTGCAAGCTCGGGAGGCTACTCCAAGCACCTGGACAGAAAATGTTGAACTACGTATGAGGGAGAATTATAGCTAAGGAAGGCCCTGAAACAGAGGGAACAGAATCAGAATCAAAGTACAAGGGATGTGATTTAGGCAGAAAGTGAAGTGAAACCCTTTTTCTGAGATGGAAAGAAAAAGTGACTAGAAAGTGAAAGTATTTTAAAAGTGTGGAAATTGGTATGTTTATGTCTCATTTTTTCCTATGAACTGGGAAGCATAACAATTTTTTGAGGCAGTTGTGGGTGACATTTGGAATTTGAAGAAAGATGTGAGGAACTGGAAGTGCCTGTACAAGAAGAGAAGCAGGAGAGTCTGCCAATGCAGGAGCAGTGCAGGGTTTGCTGAGGGCTTTGGCCGGGCGAGGCTGGGAAGCACAGGATCCGGGCTCTGGACACCCTCCCAACACCCTCATAACTACCCCCATCATTCCCCCCTCCCCCATACCCCATCACCCCACCAACCCTCCCATCACTCCCCATCACCCCCACCCTGCCACCCCCCATCACTCCCCATCACCCCCACCCTGCCACCCCCATCACTCCCCATCACCCCCACCCTGCCAACCCCCATCACTCCCCATCACCC
>NC_058408.1:59986545-60016378 GCF_002201575.2 Neomonachus schauinslandi
ATCATTAGTTTTTGATGTAGTGTTCCATGATTCATTGTTTGCGTATAACACCCAGTGCTCCATGCAGAACGTGCTCTCTTTAATACCCATCACCAGGCTAACCCATCCCCCCACCTCCCTCCCCTCTAGAACCCTCAGTTTGTTTTTCAGAGTCCATAGTCTCTCATGGTTTGTCTTCCCCACCGATTTCCCCCTCTTCATTCTTCCCCTCCTGCTATCTTCTTCCTTTTTTTTTTTTAACATATAATGTATTATTTGTTTCAGAGGTACAGATCTGTGATTCAACAGTCTTGCACAATTCACAGTGCTCACCATAGCACATACCCTCCCCAATGTCTATCACCCAGCCACCCCATCCCTCCCACCCCCCACTACTCCAGCAACCCTCAGTTTGAGAAAACTCTAGTTTGTCTCCTCTTGAATGACAGAAAGTTACCTCGACCAGCACTTCCCAAATTTTAATGTGTGCATGAATCACACTGTTAAAATCATGTTTTGAAATGCAGATTCTGATTCAGTAAATCTAGGTTGGGCCTGAGCTTCTGCATTTCTAAAAAGTTCCCAGGTGGTGTTGCTGCAGCAGGCCTTTGAATAGCAAGGGTCTGGACCACCTGAGGAGTGTGAATCAATGCCGAGTGACTTAATGTGTTTCAGAATCTAGGAAGAGAAGGTGCCAGATTTCAGAGGAAGAGGAAAAGAAACATAGCAGGTCCTTTGAGTTTCTATGGTGAAGGAGTCTATACTGATCTGAATTCCAAGACTGCTCAGTAGCTTTGGAGATTACACATCCAATAGGAGGTGCTATCCACAAATGTCTCCAGTCATTCTTAAATTGAGAACAACGGGCAGCATCAGCCAGTACTCCTGAGGTGGAATGACATATAACAGTAGTCCCAGAAATGGGAAGTGGACATCTCAGTCACCTTTATAACTGAGTAGACATGTTGGAAGGCACACTGTAAATGGTTGGAAGCAGAGCCAGCAATGGGGCACAGAATGGAAGGCAGAAGGACTGGGTCACAGTACAGCATAAAACTGAAGAGTTCAGTAAATGGAATGGGCTGAAATTGTGTCCCCCCCTCCCCCAAGTTCCTATGTTGGAGTCCTAACCCCCAGTACCTCAGAGTGTGACCTGAGGTATTTAAAGAGGTAATTAAAGTTAAGTCAGGTCATTAGGGTGGACCCTAATCCAATATAATTGGTATCCTTATGACTAGTGGAAATGAGGACAGACATACACAGAGGAAAACCATGTGGAGACAAAGGGAAGGTGGCCATTTATAAGTCAGAGAGGCCTCGCCTGAAACCAACCCTGCTGATGCTTTGATCTCAGACATCTGGCCTCCAGAACTGTGAGGCAATACACTCCTATTGTCAAAGGCAGCTAGTCTGTGGTACCTTGTAGGGCAGCCCAAGCAACTAACAGAGTAGATGAGAAGGCATTTGGGTAAGGCCTAGCATAATGGTGTAAGAGGCTTGGTGTGACTTTCTGGGCTTGAGGATCTGAAGGGACATGGCTCTGAAGCAGTTACCCGTTGGTGCTGTGATGAATCTCTGATGATGTGCTTGTTGGAGAGCCAAAGTATTGGGACTCCTCTAGAGATTCACACTGGCAACAAAATACAAACATTTACGTGGACATAAATATTTAAGGTGAAAAAATTAGCAACTTATGCTTTAAATTAAAAAAACTTATTTTTAAAAAATTTTTTTATTATGTTATGTTAATCACCATACATTACATCATTAGTTTTTGATGTAGTGTTCCATAATTCATTGTTTGCATATAACACCCAATGCTCCATGCAGTACATGCCCTCTTTAATACCCATCACCAGGCTAACACATCCCCCCACCCCCCTTTCTAATCCAAACACCCCAGGAGAAAGTCCCAAATGGATTAAGAACACTGCTTCATAATGATCTCTCTCTGGCAAGTCCAAAACCTAGAAAAGAGCAATTGCTGATAATCTGTAATATGCCAAGAATATAACTGCATTTTAAAATATTTCATTCTGTCCTCCTTCCTAAAAGAGGAGGCCAAAACGCAGAAATTAAGTTGAAACCCATAGATCAAAAGCTTAACTTGTCTCCCAGAAATGCATCCACACGTTGGTTAACATTCATAAGACTGGCCCCTTTGTGGCTGTGTAACTTTTAAGTCAATGTCTTTCTTTAGCCAATGCTCCAATCTCCTGCTAATCCTATCAATGGATCTCATCTGGGAATCTCAGCATCTAGGATGTCATGAGGGAAAATGTGCAGACTGGCTCCCAAGGAAGAGTGATGAGTTCCACCAAGTCTAGATCCTCTTATCAGAAATGCTGCCATCACCTCTCTTCCCACATGGGTTTCCCCTCTCTTGATGTGGCCCCTAGGCCTGGAAAATCTGTATAATGAGATGGTTTTCATAAATTATGCATCAGCAACAAATAGATTGTTTTGGCCTCTAACCAGAACTGCATGTGTTTTATTTTAACTAAAACTGAATACGTAACTCTAGTGATATAAAAGTAAGGTTTGTTTTGTCTCAAGCAGAGAAAAGCCTGTAAAAGAATATGTCCCTGGGAGAGCTAATCTTTTTGGGTTAGTCTAAGAAACATAAAAGGATTTTTTCCCCCCCAGTTCTTGGATTGCAACATTAAGCAGAAAGTACCAGTTGACTGGCACAAAAGGACAGAACCCATCATTCCAGAAAAGCACAGATAGGTTTGCGGGTCCCAAGGCAGAATGTTGCATGTGCCACTTCTTAGTGCCAGGCCAGGGGCTAGCCTTGTGGAATGGCTGACCACAAAGTGGACTAGTCTCAGCAGGGAGACAACAGCCTCTGGCCTGTTTGCTCAAGAAGAATCTGGGAGAGGTGAGAGAGATCCAGAAAGTTTTTGAGACCTTTGGGTGCTGGGCATGGAAGCCAGATGAGAATTAAGAATTATGTTGCTTACTGGGGTTCTGTCCAATGTGGAATAAGGTAACTGTAGATGAGGGTGGCCAATTACAGACAGTAGTCATGGTGGTGGTGGTGGTGGGTAAAGGGGGTGCCTTACATGGATCATACCCATACAACAGACCATAGGCTGTGCCAATGCTGGGAACTGTGGGTGCAGCCAGGCTGGAGGGCAACACCCAAAGACACAGGAGGACAAGACACCTCAGTGAAGACCAGTGAGAGCCTGAGGGACAAACAAGGACAAGAAGCCTGCGAGAGGTTCAAGGTCCCTCCTGCAAAGGCATGATGTCATGTAACCCAATTGTGCAGCGTAACACTAAGGAACTGGATGCAGATAATGTTTCTACTGTTCCATTTTATAGTAATAACTTCTTAAATCTATTAACAAGGGTCATTGCTGTCTGTTCTGCATGAGTGGGAAGAGGCTCATTTATTGGGCTGGATCAGAATGTCATCTAAGAAAAGGAAAAAGGGGAAAGGGACTTGGAAAGAGCCTTTACCCAAATGACAGTAAGTCTCCAGGGAAGTGACAGTATAAACAGGAAGTGATTCAGTTTTATATAATAGGCAAGATTAAGCCACAGTCCTAGTCTCTCACTGTCCCTCTTCCTGACCCTCCATATGAATAGAAATAAGGTTCATGACGAAGTTCAGGTCAGTTTTACAGAAATAAAAAGATGTATCCTCTGCTCAACATCATTGTGTTGTGGTGAATTTTAAAAAGCTGGACTAGGGATCTGAAAGGGAAGTTTCTTTCCATTTCATAGCTCAGAAGGCTTGACTATTACCTCCTCCCTGTTGGTGAGAAAATCCAGCTCAGTAAATGAGTCTCTTCGTCTGCAGAGATCCTCAATGCAGAGCCAAATCAAATGACCCTTTTCAATGGATTTAAGAAGCTGTCACCTTAAAATGGAACAATAGAGATGTTACCTACATCCAGTTCCTTAGTATTACACTGCATAATTAAAATGTCTCTACCATATCATATTAATAAAAGACATAATGGCAGGAGGGGACAAAGTAAGGCAATGTCACTTCTGAGAGTCAGAATATTAATGGGATCTTTCTGCCTGATAATGGAACTAACCTTGTTAAATCCAACTCAGTAAAATTCCAAGGAGTGAGAGCTACTAAGAGGATGTCCTTCTCAAATAACCTCACTGGCATCAGGGCATTAACCTGAGGAATGATGGTGATGGTTTACTCCAGATAAAAGACTTTAAAACACTGTTTTTAAAAAGGTCTTAGCTGTCAAATATCACATTCACATCACCAACCCTACATTTTTTCCTTCTTTTCTTCATGAAATAATTTCTTTTCCTTCACAATCTTTCATGTGCTACATTTATTTAATTTGAAGTCTTAAAATGCAAAATCTAGACAGCGTTACAGTACCTAACATAGAAAATCAAAATTATTTCCTTCTGTGCTTGTTCTATGTTTACATAGAACAGAGCTTGAGTCTGTTCTGGTCAATCAGGTAGCATTGTCTATATAGTATCTATATATATTTATGAGATTAGCCTTTCATACAATGCTATCTAAAGATCAAATTTTAAACATTAATGGGTCACACAGCACTTATCAATTTTAAGTCCGCTGGACAAATGCTCTCTATATTACTTGTCTATAGGTATCTACAAAATTAAACTTTTTCAAGCTCCCTCCAGTCATTTTGGTTGTGACCCACAGAAATTCTTGGGCGACCACGTAGGTATATAGTCATTTCCTACACAGAAAAACTGTTCAACTCATTTGTATATTCATTAATATTCTTTGAACATATATTATGTTCCAGGAAGCACCATGATACTAAGAGTAAAACATTCCCATAAATAAATACAATATGAACGTTTTCATATGAGTGGTAGAAATAACTATGAAAATCTTGGGAAAAACAAATTCTTCCTGGCTCTGGTGATGAGAAAAGGCATTTCAGCTGGCCTTGATGAGTGACTAGGCTTTCACCAGACTGAGATGAGACCAGCACATGGAGAAAAGCAGGTTCCACAGCTTGCACTAAAGGCAAAATTTTTAATGGAAATGCCACATAGTTCAATTTAGATGGGATATAGTGTGAGATAAAACTAAAAATAGTTGCCAGACTTCAGAAGACTCTTTCATTCTTCTGTATGTTTTTTTTTAAGGTTTTATTTTTAAGAAATCTCTACACCCAATGTGGGGCTTGAACTTAAAACCTTGAGATCAAGAGTCATATGCTCTACCCACTGAGCCAGCCCTCTCCTGTATGTTTCTAATCACTGAATAGTGAGTTGAAAATTTCTCCCATGTTCTTAATTCACGATTAAGATACCTCTAAATACAAAGATCTGCAGTTTCAAAAGCTTTGCATTTTTCATCTCCAGGCTCTTGCAGAAAGTGCAAGCCATTTTTCGGAAGCTGACAGAGAACCATAACTTTCAATGATACATTTTCATTTTACTTCAAATTTTAATTTTCATTATGTTCATCTGTTCTGCTACAGCTTAGAAGACAAAATAAACTGCAAGACTCATTCAGTAAGACTTCCCATTCTGAGTTGATTTTCAGCACTTTTTCTTGGTTGCTAAAGAGGTAAACTGTATTCAATTTGCCTAATGTTGACTCTCACAATTAAAAAATCTAATAATAAGGCATTAACCCATTGACATTTATGGCCTGATTTCAAAGAGATACTTAGAACCAAAGCACATGTTTTGAGCTCAATTTGCTTCCCAGAAGGTTACAGCCTTGTAAATTGTGGATTAAATGATTGATCTTATACTGATTGACAGTACTGAACAAATGTCAACCTCCATTCTTTTCATGTCAGTTTCTTCAAAATTTTGGTCTATCATTATCAACTGAATTTATTGAAATTAATTTAATTAAAGAAATGACATTAAATATTTGGGATAATTTCATTTAGATATTTCATTTTTTAAAAGATTTTATTTATTTGAGAGAGAGAAGGAGAGAGCAAGTGAGAGAGCACAAGCAGGGGGAGGGGCAGAGGCAGAGGGAGAAGCAGACTCTCCACTGAGCCGGGAGCCCGACTCAGGACTCGATCCCACAACCTTGGGACTATGACCTGAGCAGAAGGTAGAACTGACTGAGCCACCCAGGTGCCCCTAGATATTTCATCTTTTTAAGAATGAGTATTTTCTTTCTTTCCAGTGATTAACACTAAGATATCTGTTACAAGAATTGAGTCACATCAGAGTAAGACACTGGCTTGTTCTCATTCTCCATTTCAGTTGTCTCTTCAAGTTGAAAAATGACCAAGTTCTGTCTTATACTATAGTTAGAAAACTCCCATATAGATAAAATCACAGAATTTTAAGACCATTATGTAATTTAGTCAAGCTGTTTGCTCAATCCATAAGTGGTTCTGAATTTATTTCATTTATAAGGTGAGCAGAAAAGTGCTCACCTAAAAATTATTAACCAAAATTAGGCAGAACTACCTCAGAAGACTATGGAAAAAGTCACATGTAGGGTAAGAGGCAGGATGGGATAATGGGGCATATGGGGAAGGATGATGAGTTGGTGCCTATGGCATACCAAACCAGGCTTAAATTCCTCAGCAAAAGTGTTATGTGAAAACTCATAACATGGGGCGCCTGGGTGGCTCAGATGGTTAAGCGTCTGCCTTCGGCTCAGGTCATGATCCCGGGGTCCTGGGATCGAGTCCCACATCGGGCTCCCTGCTCCTTGGGAGCCTGCTTCTCCCTCTGCCTCTCTCTCTCTCTCTCTCTGTCTCTCATGAATAAATAAATAAAATCTTTAAAAAAAAAAAACTCATAACATGAAAATGAATGCAGATGAGGAAATTAAGTCTGGAAAGATTAAGTTACTTTGTAATGTATACCAATTTAGGGAGAGAATCCAGACTAGAAGAATTCTCTCTTTCCTGCTATGCAGCATTTTTTCTGAATCTTTATGTTCTCAGTGGGTTTTTATAGACAACATATTATTGGATCTAATTTTTTAAATCCAATCTGACAATCTCTGTCTTCACGTGCATTTTCATTTTCATGCTATTCATATTTAAAGTGATTATTTATACATTTGGATTAAAATCTACCATCCTCATACCTATTTTCTTCTCATTGTACTTATTGTTTCTTTTCCCACTCTTTCACCTTGTCTTCTTTTAATTGAGCATGTTATATGATTCTATTTTATCTCTTCTCTCGGTGTATATAATTGATGCTTATTTTTAATTTTTAGCGGTTGCCCTACAATAGACAATATACATTTTTAAATAATCTAAATCCACTTTTTTTTGAAAGGACAAACTAAGTTTTATTTACATCTTTCCTATCATATCATAACTGTGGGAACAAATTTTGAAGATGATGAAGAAAAATAACACTCAAGACCTTGGTGCTGAGGTAACACGGGGCAGTAGTGAAGAGCATGGACTCTGGGCCAGTCTTCCCGACTCAAATCCACACCGTGTATCTTTTCTCTGCTTTAGATTCCTCTCGTGTCAAAATGGTACTGTAATAGTACCTACTTCTTTGAGTTATAATGAATAATGAGTAAATTTTTGTAAAGCTCTTACAACAGTGGTTGGCACAGTGTAAACACTGTTCATCGTTACACTACTTTTTTTCTAAAAGACTTTATTTACTTGAGAAAGAGCAAGAGCGATTGAGCAAGTGAGTGAGAGAGAGAGGGAGAGGGAGAGGGAGAAGCAGACTCCCCACTAAGCAGGAAGCCCAATGTGGGGCTTGATCCCAGGACCCTGAGATCATGACCTGAGTCAAAGGCAGACACTTAACTGACTGAGCCACCCACGTGCCCCATAGTTACACTACCTGTAATAACACAAACTTCATTAGTGTTTGGGCATATTTCTTGCAGGTCCTTATTTTTTTTTTAATTTTCATACTTTCACTGAGGTATAATTCACATACCATAAAATTTACCATTATAAAGTTTACACATTAGCAGTTTTAGTATAGTCACAGAGTTGGGCAACCAAGCCCACGATTTTTTCTAAAGATTTTATTTATTTATTTGCGAGAGAGAGAGAGAGAGAGAGAGAGCATGAGAGGGGGGAGGGTCAGAGGGAGAAGCAGACTCCCCGCCGAACAGGGAGCCTGATGCGGAACTCGATCCCAGGACTCCAGGATCATGACCTGAGCCGAAGGCAGTCACTTAACCAACTGAGCCACCAGGTACACCCCATTCCCACAATTTTACAACATTTCAATCACACGAAATAGAAACCCCATCCCCATTATCAGTCAGGCTAAATCTATCCCCAACTCTCAACCTCAGCCCTAGAAAACTACTAAATGCCTCTCTGCCTCTGCAGATTTGCTTACTTTGGAACTTTCATGTAAACGAAATCCTCTAGATCCACTTGATTAGAAGTGCAGGTACCTTATAACAGAGAATACCTAATTCGTACTGTCTCTTGTGACATTGCTGTCATTTAATTCACTTATCCATATGCTATAGTCACCCAATTCAAAAAAGTCACATTTTAGATGAATTAAGAACAAGAAAAATAAGCAATTTTATTTTAATCTTCATTAATTTCTTTTCTGATGCTCCTGCTTTCTTTACATACATACAAGTTTGTGACCTAAGCCATTTTACTTCTGTCTGGAGAACTACTTTTCACATTTCTTGCAAGGTAAGTCTGCTCGCGGTGACTTCCTTCAATTTTTACTTGTCTGAGAAAATCTTTCTCTATCACATTGAAGCATAAGTCAGCCAGACATAGAATTCTAGGATGGCAGATTTTTCTTTCAGTACTTCAAAGATTCCACTCCATTCTCTTCTTTGTTGCATAGCTTCTAGTGAGGAGTCTGCTGTCATTCTCATGAATTTACCTATTTAAACATTGATTTTTTTTTTTTAATGCCTCCTCTTCCTTCCTTCAAGTTTCTCTGTCTTTGGTTTACTGCAGTTTGAATATGATATATCTAGATTTTATTTTGTTTTGTTTTGCTTGAAAAATCCTACTACTCTTTTATGTTATCTATTTTTTCTATTGCATTCTTTAACATATTAGTCATAGTTATGTTAAATTCCTCACCTGATAATTCCAGTATCTTTGCTATAACTTAGTCTGGTTCTCATGATTATTTTGTTTCTTTAGACAGTGCTTTTTTTCTCCCTTTTTTGCATCATTTTTAATTTTTTGTTGAAAGCCATACATGTTGTATCTGGTAATCAGAATTGAAGTAAAAGTGGCTTTACTGTGATGATTTCTATTAATATGGCTAAGAGTTCAGCTGTATTTGATATTTATTGCAGCTATAGGACCAGAGGTTTCAAATTCTTCCAAGCGTCCATTTTTGTTTGATTGTTTTTGTTTTTTGTCTTCTTTCTTGATTTGAGTGCTATTCTTGAAAGCATTCTTCAGTAATGTCTGTGCTTCGCAGGTCTGGCATGTTTCCTAGTGGTAATGTACTGTTATAATGGAGGCTTACTGGTGTGGAGGTAGGGTATTATCAGATGGGGGCATTCTATAATCTTCTGATTGTCAGCCATTTAGTGGGACTGTTTCCTGGGCTATGGTCTTCACATGTGTTTCTGTCCCTCCCTCCTCAAGGGGTCCCTGTTTCCTTCCTTAGCTACAGTGTTTCCAATATATTTCCTTGAGGTCCTGCTCCCTGGTGACTATGTCTGTTTTTTTTCTTTTTTCCCTCAGGTCAGATAGTGCTGAAATGGGGCAGAATCATCTTCTCCTACTTAGAATAAGGTTCCAGAACTGCCCTCTTGAAAATTCCTTCCCCCTGGAGACAAGAACTTTTTTGGGCAAAAGTGTTTGGGACAGTATCCTTTCCTGCCCATTGCCAAGGCCATATGGAAATCTTTCTTAGAGCCTAACCCTGAGAACCTGGTCCAATTTCTGAAGGGTAATCCCAAAATGTGTGAGGGCCCCTCTAGGACCCCAGGAGCTTCTCACTCTCATGCTAGTCTGCCTCAGCCTCCAGCAAGTCATCATGGTCACTATTTAAGTGTTCCTGTTAGCTTGTGGTGTCTAGCGTCTTCTGCTCCTTATAAGCAAGCCTGTATCCCTACCCCCACCACCATGCAATTTCTCCCTGGATGAACCTATATCGGCAGGTTTCAGGGTAGCAGGTTGACCTATGACCTTAGTTCTCTGAAGAGTCTAAGAAAAATCATTGATTTTCAGTTTGTTCAGGTTTTTTCCTGTTGTAAGGACAAGAGTGATGAATTCCAAGCTCTTTATTTAATGGAGATTAAAGTAGAAATCACATCTCTTCTTATCTGTAAGAATCTTAGCAAGTTTCTAAATCTCTTTTTGCATGTTTTTTTTTCCATTTGAAAACATGGGTGCAGAGTGACTTACCTCATGAAGTTGCTATAAAGGGATAAGCTCTAGAAAATATTAGCCACAAAGCATGGCATGTAGTAGGGGTTCAGTCAATGCTATCCCCATCCCCCATAATGCCAAGTAACCAGTTTGACTGAAGGAAAGGAATGAATTATTGATTTGCTCCCTTGATTTAGAGTTATATAAACATGACATATTTTTATAATTAAGTGGAATTTATTTTATAACAGTGATTCAACTGGTTGTCTCACAAGCCGTATCTAAACAAAACAGAATAATCCAATGAATTGCTCATTCCAGTGATGCTGTCTGTCTAGTCAATAAAATATGCCCTCCCCTAAAATATACCACAAACATGGGGGCTTAAATAAACAGGAATTTATTCTCTCAGAGTTCTGGAGTCCAGAAATCCAAAGTCAAGTTGTCGGCAGGGCCATGCTCCCTCTGAAGGCTCTCAGGGAAAATCCTTCCCTGCTTCTTCCAGCTTCTGGCAGGGCCAGGCACTCCTGTGGCTCCCTAATTCCAATCTTTGCCTCTATCTCCACCTGGCCTTCTCCTCTGTGTCTTCCCCTTTCTTGTCTCTTATAAGGGCACACTAGTCGTTAAATTTATGGCCCACCCAGTTAATCCAGGATGATCTCATCTCAAGATTCTTAACTTCATTACATCTACAAAGACCCTTTTTCCAAATAAGTTCATATTCACAGGTTCTGGGGCTCAGGGTATGGACATATCTGGGGATAGCAATCATTTGACCCACTAAAATGCATTAGCTAAATTAGCTGTTGCTCTGGGCAAACCTATCAGTTTGGTTAAAGAGTTAAAGTTCTGTATAAAGTCCTAGATTGCCCCAAAAGAACAGAGAGGGGTGTTTTTATTCTTTGTTCAATCCAGTGGATTCTGTGATACAATCATCAGGGCTAGATCCTCAAAGAAACATGATCAATTGTATCAACTTACTGGGTTTTTTTTCCCCAGAGTGGGTCACAATATTTTATCTTCAGAGGCAATTTTAGATGATTCCTTTGAATAGAGAGGAAGCAAATAATATGGCTCTTATGTTGTAAATGGAAAATTAAGATGGAAGGGTAATCCAGTTAATGTTTACAGTTTAATTAGAAATGCTGACAGAAAGAGTTGCAGTGTTGGTAGAGCTCCCTATTAGTGCTGTCAACATAGCTGCACCACCTCATCTTCTTATTTTCTTTCTTGAATTTCAGTCTGGGCTCCAGAACCAAAGAAGTTCTATTTTGCATGCATCAGTAACAATGAGCAATTTACCCTTAGCTATCTTCGTCTGTAAAACCACAGCAGCTGCTTGGGAGTCCTCCTTCTACTGTGATAAGCAGGTTTGCTGTTTTCTTCTGCACTGGCTCGGCACTCATGCCAGGGCTGGGGTAGAGGGCTGGGTAAACAGGAGAGCAAGGAGACAACAGCATTCCATTTCTAAACAAAAAAGGTTGTTTCAAAATCCAGCTACTGTCTTAATTTCCAAGGTGTGTAATTCATTTTTAAAATGTTTAGATACTCTCTTGGATATAATGCTGTGGTTTTCCATTCTGAGAATATACATAGCATTTGGACAGAAGCACACCTCTGATTCGTGCACAGCAATGCCAAATTGCACAGCTTACTGGAAGGATGGATGCACAAGAACATTAATCCAATTTCAGAGTAAGAACTAGGTATTAGCGGACTCAGTGGCATTTGGACACTTTTAGATTCTCTCTCCGTAACTTTTAAACCTATATAGGAAAAAAAGGAAGTGGAGGGTAGACTATTAACTAGGATCTAATGTTTTTATCTTTACTATTAAAAATGTAGGAGGAAACATTCCTATTAGATACGATAATATCCCAGTTTTATACCTTATGAAAATCTATTTGTTTCCATGAATCATTAATCACTTGGTGCCCCACCACCATAGTCCCAATTTACTTTTCAAAACACAAGTATGTGCTCTGTTCAACCTGAGAAAAATGGTGGGAAAGGATGGCCTGAGGTGGGGGCGAGAACAGTGACAAGGAAGGTGGCCAGTTGCCTTGTGGGTTCTTGCTGACAACTGCATGCTCCACTGTGCTGTTTAAGGAAGCCATTTTAGGTACAGTGCAGGGACCTATGACAAATTAGTTGCCCTTTCTTGAGAACCAATTATACATAAAGCTTTTAATATAAAAAGCTTTGAAGACCTCATTAATCTTCACAACAGCCCTATCAGGTAAATAATTCCAATCTCATAAAGGCTTAAAAGGTCAAGTAACTCGCCAATGACCTCACTGAGCTGGAATTTATGGGCAGTTCTGTTTGACTCCAAACCCCATCCTCTAAACCACAGATGTAATACCTATCATGAATAATTAGTAATACTTTTTTTTTTTAGCACCTGTGGCATTGTTAATTTTACATGGTTTTATCCATTTAATAAGTATAACAACTACAGGATGTAGGTACTGACCAAGATGGCCATGATATTTTCCTTGGCTTGACTAAAGTTAGACAGTCTTCTTCCTGACTCTTAACCCCTGACCTCCCTTTTTTTAGAATATTTACTTTTGATAACTTGTAATTCTAAATCCTTTCTCTGACCTTTGGGGGTGTAAATATTTTTAACACCTCTTGCCTATTTTACAACTTAGGATTGTCTTTCTCAAAGAGCTGGGAGCCAACCCCATGAAATGTAATCATCAAGAAAGACTGCACCCCTAAGTTCCAATCTCTATGAGAGGATATGAATTTAACCTTAGTGGAACCTTGCTCCAAGTTGTACAACTATCTCCTGTCAGAAAAACACAAGAAAGATGACTTTCTCTTTGAGTAAGGCCAATTGGCAAACACAGATGACCTATGAGCTTCCTCACCCAGCTCTTAAAAACTCTCCCACCTTTGTTTTGGTGGAGTTGAGTTCAGATTGCTTTCTGGTTTCTCTCCTTGTTACAATAGCCTGAATAAAGTTTTCTTTGCCTGTTTAAATTTGCCCAGTGCAATTTTTTCTTTGATAGTGCTTTTGATCCCCATTTTAAAGATAAGAATCCTGAAGCACAAAGATGAACTAATTCTCCCAAGATCACATGATTGGTAGAGCCAGGGCTGGAACTCGCGGTCTAGTTTTAGAGTCATTCATGAATTGTTATAGTCAAAGGGAAATAGCATATTCACAGTATTATGGGGATAAATATATGCCATCACATAATAGGTGCTTGAAAGCTGAAAGCCATGCTTATGAAGAGCAAGAAGGGAAATATGACTCAAGTCAACTAAATCTGGTTTAAATCAGGAGGTTCCTCTCAGCAACCTTGCAGCCTTGGATGATCATAGTAACAGTCCCTGATGTTTGTGCTTGTCTGTCCTTGCGGCCGAGAGGAGTACAAGGGTCCTCCTTACTTCCACTGGCTTTACCACTCTCTTTACCATCCAACAGGAAGCACAAACACCACTGAGGGATGATGAGCTAGTACGTGTGACATTTCTGAGTGGTATCTCACTACATTACTTACTAAGGTCAAGAAAGAAATGTGAATTGGCCCTTTTTAAAGACAGTCAAATCTAATCTAAATGTCATTTGATAGGTTTAAGGATGCCAAATGGAAGTTAAATTATGGAGTGCAAAGTCAAGTTCAGTCAAGAAACCAGCATACGAACACAGAGAACAAAGGAGATTGTGGAGAGACGTGTTTATTTATGCTCAAAAAGACCTTGTAGCTCATTGATTTGAAATGCTTATGTATTAATTTCAATTGAGGATAATTTAGGCAAGCTTTGTATTGTGTCCATATTAGAAAAGCGAATGTGACACTCCCGTCCCTTTATCAAGAACTAGAATAAGTCAAAGCAACCACTGATTGCAAATTAAAATGCTAATTTCTCCCCATTTTAATTTTTGATAAATCCCTACTGAGAGCTACTGATTTTAGAAACTTTCAAGTGCCTCAGTAGCTTTCATTCTATTGAGTCCCCAGGAGTTTGCCTCAAGGGTCGATTGGTTTCAGGCTCTATTATGAGGAAGTCTAAAATGCTCTCAGAAAGAGTGAGTGCCATCTTGGTGGAGAAAACACATTTCAACTTATGAAAGGCAAAGTATTTTAGATTATGTAATGTGCTCTCAAATGCACAAAAGAGTTGAGGAGACCATCTTTTAAGGAAAGTAAAAATACACAATAGTTCAAGATGATAGGCCAGTGGTGAGTATGTAGTAGTAGTAACTGGATAGTGAAATCTAAGCTTTATTGAATGCTTACTAAGTGCCTATGACTGGCTGAAAGGCCTTACACATTAGGCATTTAATCCTCACAATAATCTTTTAGATGCTATCATTATTCCCTGTTACAGCCAAGAAAAGTAAAACAGAGAACTTCAGTAATTTGCCCAAGGTCACACAGCTAAACAGATGAGATATGAATCCACAGGCTGATACTAGGTTCATGCTCTTTTAACCACTGGAGTGCCTAAGGGTATTGGGATTGTGGCAGGGAGCATTTCATATTATGTATTGCTGAAAATCACTAAGACCAAATTTGTGGGAGGGAGGATTGTCCTTTGCTTTTATCTGTGCCTAGAAAGCTAGAGAGGTAAAGCATGGGAAATTGGAAAAGCTTTTCTTTGAGTGGAGAATATGACAATTCATAGTAAGAACATATCTATCACAAGGATCCTTTTCAATGAATTCAGTTACCTAATGGAGCTATTGAAGGTGAATACAGAAACTAAACACCCAGATGTCTACCAGATAATGAACGAAGTCAATACTACAAATATAACTGAAAGTGCACTAACCTCCTAGAAGCAAGGGCAGACTGATGTTAAAACTGAATCACAATAGGATGACAAATCCTTCAGGTAAAATATAGTCTAAATTTTTCAGGCTGTTTATTCAGCACAAAGAATGAATTACACATGGTGATGTAGGCATACATTCTAATTGTAGCAGTACAGGGTGGGTATTGTTAAGTTATCTCTTTAATGTATTTTTTAACTTCTAGCACTCAACAATTCATAAATAATTAACAATTATTTGTTTAGTGTCTATTTCTACCATTTGAACATTAAACTCTAGATGGACAGCAACCATGTTTCTAACAGTGAACCAGACAGGCAAAGTTATGCTCTGACAGCACTTACATACATTATAGTGAAGTAGACAGATAATTGTAACCTTGTATAAATGAAACTATTTCAGATATTAAACACCATGAAGAAAATCAAAAGGATACTCTGAGAGGAATCACGAGGTGAGGGGGGTATGATAATAATCTTACATGTGGCCAAGAAGTCACTTTATTGAATTTAAAATGTCTACATTAGGTTGTTTGCTAGGAGAGAGTTTGGAATACTCAGTTTACAGAAACAAATACAATTACATATTTGTATGCATAGCCAGAACTTAAATGTTGCAATATTATACTTGTTATACAGCTAGAGATGATGTGTAGTTAGAGAATGGAAAAGGACAGCATAGTACACAGCCCTGTGCCACTGAACTCACTTCAATATTAGATTTTGAGCCAGGAATGGAGACTGAGGATGACACATAGGGGAGCCAGGAGAGCATGGCATTACAAAAGCTAACCCAAAAAAGTGTTTCTGCCAAGAGATACTGCTTATGAGACAGGCAAGATGAAAGGAAAGAAGGTGGAAACATGTGAGAACCTAGACAGGTTCAATGAGGTTTTTTTTCTCCTTTTTAAAATATCTTATTTATTTATTTGAGAGAGAGAGCACATCAGCAGGGAGAGGGAGAGAGACATCTCAAGCAGACTCCGAGCTGAGCGTGGAGCCCAATGAGGGGCTCAATCTCATGACCCTGAGATCATGACCTGAGCTGAAATCAAGAGTCTGATGCTTAACCGACTGAGCCACCCAGGCGTTCCCAGGCATGGTTAGTTTTGTTGAGGGTACATATACGTTTGGATAGGTAGAAAAGCAGAGGACAAGTAAAGAGACACAAAACAGATCAACAACAATATTCTTGTCTTTGAGAGGCTCACAATCTGGGAAGCAAGACAGGATGTATTCATGAAATAGATCTTAAAAGAAACATCCAATTGTAGTCAAGTGCCATTAATGATTCAGAAAAGCCAGAGAGAAGGATGAGCTGGGGCAGCCAGGGAGAGCTTCCAAGGATATAAGACTTGATCCTTACTTTCAAGAAATTAGGAATTAGATGAGAGAAAGGAGAAAGAATTTCTAGCAAGGTATTTGACCAATGTGGACAAGTGGGAAAAATCAGTTGATCTTTTTGGGTTGCAACAGAGTTTTTTCCTCAGGATAATGGAGGATATGATTGAAGAAACAGAGAATAACAGGACACCTTTCTTGAGGTAGCTCAGTAGGGTTCTAGGGTAAGGTTTTTGAAGTGAAAAAAAGAAAGCAGAAACTAAAGGAAGATGTTCTGTAAGGTGGCACAAATCCAACTGTTTTCTCACTGATACAACACTTACCATGCGGGGGATAAAGAGTAGCAATCCAGTAAAATGGATTGCATCCAATTCTTTCAGCTTCAGGTACAGACACCAATATTTATTTTCAGTGCTGTTTTATGAAATTTAAAAAAATGATGTAATTACATTCACTCATTTTAAACAAAGCCCCCACTCTGCAATCTAGCTTTTTTTTTTAATCCAGCTTTTTAATAAGGAAAAAAAAAAGGCTGACAGGGGTCTTGTGATTGTGGTTTAAGACAATTTGGGTGGCAAGTCAAACATTTTAGAAATGAGTTTCCATGAATTTGTTATAGAACCTGTTGTTGCCATTTGAGAAGAATATTCAGAGTGCAGTGGCATGTGCAAAATAAGAGATTTAATATTTCAAGCTTTCAAGATGAATGTTACGACATCTGAACAAGAATAAACGCCATGATTATTCCATTACCTCGCATCCCTGGGTCTTATTTACCATCAGTTTTCCCAGCAGGCTAATCTATTTACAGGTAAATTGAATAATTCTCCCTAAAGGGGATAACATACTCTTACTGACAACTTGTCTCTAAACTCCCTGATTTCACAGCATTGATACACAAATTATACTATACAGAAACAGTTGCTTATGTGCACCAGGTCTGATGTAAGCCACAGCTGCCAAGAAGACTGCATTAGCTTAATCTTATTTCATTTTTCTTTGGTGGTGTTCACCTTTTTAAATATAATTGGTTGTGGCAATATATGAAACAGAGAGGCACAAACAACAGACCCCTCCATTATACTGATGATGGTTCTGCAGCTTTCTGTTGAAGGCATTCCTAAATGATGCACGACACAACACTATAGCATCCATATTTATCCAAGAGTATTGGTTTGAACTATTATGCTGAGTGTGAAGATTATTCTTCTTAGCGTGCCACTTTCTCACTGATGGTTGGCAGTTTATTTAAAGGTATACACCAGGTGTAGTGTTTTACATCCTGTTATCAAGGCAATGACAATACTGGACGGACTGTGAGGCTTCCAGTGGTTTCTATTTTCTTTTGCATCACCATGGTCTTGAGACAACAGGTGCATCCAATACTGATTGAGAGATGGGGATTTCTATTTTCCCTAGGGTACGGCAATACATATATTTTACGTTGGTCTGGTGTTGTCACAACTTATGTAATTTTTAAACATGTGCTGGGGCAGCTGGGTGGTTCAGTCAGTTAAGCATCTGACTCTAGATTTCAGCTCAGGTCATGATCTCAGGGTCGTGAGATTGAGCCCCGAGTCGGGCTCTGTGCTGAGCTGCTTAAGATTCTCTCTCTCCCTTTGCCCCCACCCATGCAGGTGCGCACTCTCTCTCTCAAAAAAAAAAAAAAAAGATTTAAAAATGTACACACACACACCGATGACTCCACCTACCATCCAGCTGTACAAATCCTAACCTAGAGCCTCCCTGTTCTGTCTCTCTTTTCCTCACTGCCCCCATCATCAAGTCCTATTGGCCCTGTCAGTACAAGAATTTCAAAACCTGACTCATTCTCACCTTCTCGGTCACCCAGCCACCATCATCTCTCCATGGGCCTCTTAGTGGATCTCTTGGCTTCCACTCTTTCTTGTAAAGCCAAAGCCATCTTTTAAAATGCTCCTTTAGAAAATCTTCTCCACATATTACCAAAGATAGAAACTGACAGTCCAGGATTGTGATCAGGGGATGGTGGGCTTAATTGGGCCAGCCCAAATCACACCCCACCCCTTTGACTAATAATAGAGTGAGCACCCCGCCTCCACCAATACCTCAAACTAACCATGTTGAGTGAATTCTCCTTATAGAAAAGTGGGTGTTCTGATATCAAAAGAGGAAAGAAATGCTCCACGTTCAAGAATAATGGATATCTATTATATGCTCATGATGAAATTCTCACTGGCTCAAAATAAAATAAGAAAAACAAATATGACGTATTGAAATTTAAAAAAAAATTTGAGAGAGAGAGAGTGCACACATGGAGGGGAGGGGCAGAAGGAGAGAAGAGAATCTCAAGCAGGCTCCAGGTTCAATGTGGAGCTTGACTTGGGGTGGGGGGCTCAGTCTCATGAACCTGAGATCAGACCTGAGCTGAAATCAAGAGTCAGATGCTCAACCAACTGAGCCACCCAGGCGCCCTCCATTGAAATTTTTATAAAGCTAAATATAATCAATTTTTAAATTTTTCTATATTTTTACTGTTCTATTTTTTTTTTTTTTTTGGTAATAAAATGCCCTTCCTTCTAATAAATTACAGCTATAGCAGATTACAGTTTTCTTTTGATGTCTTTACTTGGGGCAAAATAAGGTTAGCAACACTATGACAGTCCCTAAATATATTATTTAATTTTACTTGTTCATAATACCCAAACCTTCAGGAATCCTTAATTTAGAGCACACATTTCCAAAGTGCATTCTAAACTGCAATTGAGGTTGCCTGCCAAAAAAGGATAAGAGAAGTTGGTTTATTGTCAAATATGCTCAGAAGTTCTTGGTTAAAAAATACTGTAAGAAAAAAAAATTATCTTCCTACAGGACTTATCAGAACCTTAAAAATGCTAATGTACATTGTGAATCCCTCCCAGAAAAGGTCAGTATACAGCATATCCTGCAATTATTTGACAAAGGAATTCTCTCATGAAGAATCATCTTGAGAGACTTACCCTGGGAACTGCTAATCTAGAGACACATGAAACACTTCACCAAATATTTGATGTTTGCTGGTAAATATAGAGGCATCATTACACTTTTTATAAGAAGAGGAAACTAAGAAACACTAGTGAAATTAAGATGTAAATTCTTAGTGACATATCTCCCTTGACTACAACCTTAGTATTATCAAAATATTCTTTTCTTAGCTTGGTCTGCATATTTGTAAAAAAAAAAAAAGGAAAAAGAAAGAAAATTTTCATTCATATCCTTGTATTTTCCCAAATGACTGAAATATGAAGTCTTTGTATGAATCTGAAACAGTATATTTAGACCATTACCGAAGTTGTCTTACCATTGCCAGAATAACTATCAAGTATTACCAGGCATGGGGTGTGCAGGAAAAAATATCTCTTCAAGTATCAAGCACTGAATAAAGCAAGGGGCTTGGAAACTTGTGATGGAACAGGATGTTACAAAGCTATCATTCCTGTACCTGTAGATTAGAGCTAACAAGGTCAGTTTAAGGACAAAGAGTCATGAGACAGTTACAAAGCTCCTCTGCAAAAGGAAACAATAAATACTTTAAAAAATACCAAGTAACAAGCTTCTTGCTGTAAAGTTATGCTGGTTACATAAGAGGACACAAGTAGTTTTATAATTAGCACTAGTTTATAGAAGTTTCTTTTTTTTAAGATTTTATTTATTTATTTGACAGAGAGAGATAGCGAGAGAGGGAACACAAGCAGGGTGAGTGGGAGAGGGAGAAGCAGGCTTCCCGCCGAGCAGGGAACCCGATGCAGGGCTCGATCCCAGGACCCTGGGATCACGACCTGAGCCGAAGGCAGACGCTTAACGACTGAGCCACCCAGGCGCCCCAGTTTATAGAAGTTTTATGCTGTGTCATGCATAGAGTGGCAAATGGGGTTCTGATTTATTCATTCAGATAGAATTTATTGAGGCCATATGGAGAAGTGCGGGAGCCAATATGCCAATGTTAAGTAGACTGGACAAGGGGCAAAGAATAAAAACCAGTATAATGACAGATGTTAATAAATATCTGTATCACTGATAGAAAATGAGAGTATGAAGCAATACTCATTTAGGAGGGTAGGGACATCCATCTTTCTAACCCTCCAGTTCTTCTTATGCTTAATGTTAATAGATACTCAGGGTAGAATGGCCACTATTCTAAGAGAGAAAGCATTGACCAGGATGGATTGTGGGGAGGGGGGGAGAGAAGAGGGGGTTTTGCTGTGGACTCAGGATGCAAGTGTGGCTGTAGGTCTCAGGATACAGGGGAAAGCATCCTCTCTTGTTGGGGTAGTGTTTGGTGGCAGAAAAACAGAACAGCAAGGCCAGGTCACAGCAGATAGGCAACAGGTAGATGTAGCTCAGTACTTGCTCTGAAATCAAGTGATGTGATATAAAGGGAACATCTAAGTTCACCCTGAGAATTTCCAGGCCAGATAGTTCATTAACATATGGAAGAAAGGAGGGATGCACAATTTCTCCAGGTATGCACACAGTGCATTTATCTTTAACACTGAACACAGAGGAATACTAAAACAACAACAACAACAACAACACTCTAAGATCATTTCAAAGATGGATCCAGAGTAATTCATCATTTCTGGGATGATCAGGAAAAATTTCAGAACTGGGGTACAGTGCAAAATACACTCAAAATAATTATGTAGTGTACTTTCTCAATGGCATCTCTCAGTGACTGAGAGTTCTAAGGATGTACTAAATTTTTTTCTAAAAGTGATGGCCAAATCAACCCATATAATCACCAACATTACCATCATCACCATCATCACCTTTATCATCATCATCCTGGTCATCATTATAGCTAATGAATAGTATACTAAAGATGAAATACTTACCATGTACTTATCATTATTCTTAACCCCTTACATGAATTAACTCTCACTATAAACTTTCTTCAAAATTTAAGCTGAAATGCTACTTCCCTCCCTTCAATGAGATTTTCCCTTCCTCTATAAACTCAATTCTTTAATGGAAAAGAACATAATTCCACATTGTGGAATTTACCTTCTTAAAGAAGATATTGTGCCTGGTTCCACCTTATGCCTCTCAGTGAACCCAGCTACTAGTAGTTGCACAATAAACTTTGTTTTGTAAATAGACAATGTAAAAATATAATGCCTAACGATCTAATATTTTTTAAGATTCACTGTCATTTGAAATACAAACATGCCTTTAGATACGTCATTCAAAGAGGTCAATTAATTACCTTCATTTACCTATGTCAGACTATGTATCTTTAAAATTCCCAGAAAATAAAGAACAAATCACAAATGAATCTTATGTTAGTTGTGATAGCAAAGTATGAGTTGATCATTAGCACATTAGGAGTACAAGTACATACCACATTGAAAGAAACACAGAATAATTGTGCTATTGGATATTTATACATCATATTCTTGATTTGCAACCTATTTTTATTTATTAGTCATGCCACTGAAGGTATAAAGGGCAAAGAAGTGTCATCTAGAAAGCAGCTTTGCTGTAGTTGGGTGCTTGCACATCTAAAATCTGTCTAATTCTAAAGCATATACAAAGTTAGTACACTTTTCATTCCAAAAATGCCTTTGCCAGTTTGATCTGAGCAACCAACATGGCTTCCCAAAGAAGTCTGTTATTTGATAAGTGATTTACTGCTCCATTTTACCAATATGGATAACTGGGAGCAGGGATCCAATGATTTGCATAAGTGCCTTGTAGTAGAGATTAACTAACCAAGACTTCCTAGACACAGGGATACACATGACCAGCTTCCCCTACAGTTCTGGTCATGTGACTAAGAACTAGCCTGTGTACACTGAGCAGAAATGTTCAGGCCTGACTCATAAAAACTTCCCATGTATGAACCTTCAGGCATTTTTCTGTTTGAATCCATGGACAAACATGGTGATCACAGGAGCCACAAAGTTAAGCTGAAGAAAAGAACAAGACAGAAGAAGCTTGAGTGCCTGAATCAACTTGGAAAAAAGCCAACTAGGGACAACTGTTTTGGACTTTATATGAATAAGAAAAAAAAATTTATTATAACAAAGCAAATAATGCACTAAGACTTGAGGGTTTATCTTTTAGAGCAGCTAAGCCACCTTAACTAACACAGAACTTGGCATCTGGAAGTGAGATGTTACTATAATAGAAGCCTTAAATTGGCTTAGTAGTCAGAGTACATGGCTAGGAAATATGTATCTGAGGCTGCAAAGAGGAAGATCAGTGTTATTTGGGGACAACTTAAGTCCATCATTTGCAATGATATGAAGACCAACTAAATGCTCTGGAGAGTGAATATGGAAAGTTAGATTCATAGCTGTATTTATCACAATTGGCTATTGTTGGCACATCTTCTTGTTCTTTGGCATGTGGCTAGATTAGATCTCTCATGATCCTTTGCAATTCACTGCGGTGTATAACTGAGTTCCAGCCGAGGGGAATGAGTGGAAGGGTATGTGCTGCTTTCTAGGCCTGGCCCCCAAATTCTCCTGCACATCATACTCCACATGCTTTCCTTTTGTAGTGTGATGCACATAAGCCAGAGACCTTGGAAGCCAGCTGGTGACAATGGCAGAGCCATAAGATGGAAGAATGCTGGATACATGAATCATACTTGGAGGAGAGCTGCCTGCTGATTGGGGACACCTGCTTTGGATTATAGGTGCAATAAATAAACTTCTGTTGTATTAAGACACTAAGATTTAGGGTCTTTGCTGTTACAACTAACAGCATTACCCTAACCATATATTCATAACTGTGTTAAAAGGAAATTAAACATAAAACAATTTCAAGGGCCCAACTGTTGCTTCTCCTATATCCTACCCTAAATCTCACTATGCTGATACACTAGGAAGGACAGAAATTAGTCATACTTACTTACTCTTTAAGACAATTTTCACCTGCAGAACAACCATGAAGAATAAGCCAAGGTGGCAACATCTTCTGGAGGCCACTCTTCTTGGCCTTTCAGTGTTTGCTGTAAGCCGAGTTTGTTCTTAGAAAAGATCCAGCTAAATCTCAATGTGCTAGAGCCATCAAAAATGTAGAGAGGCACCACTGTGCCTAAGCCACTAGACTAAGGTTTTTTCCAAAGAGTTTTATTGATTTTGACAAATGTGCTCTTAAATATATTTGACCTGCATAGGCACAGGGTGTTTAATGAACAGCTTTTTCTACTGAATGTCTTTTCCCCCAAAGTTTTCTTGCAAGCACCTTGACATGTGTAGATAATTATGGAAAAATATGTAGACTCACATTTTTACCTTTATAAAAACCTCCTATTCCCGGGAATCTTGCCCTGGATATTATAAATCTTGTTCTAAATAAACAACAGCACATATTACACACCTCCACAGGAACATGTCTCTGCAACTCCCCTTTTAGTCAAGTTGTCATATTTATGCAACAGGGGTGTGTGTGTGTTTTGTGTGTGCATGCGTGCATGTGCAATTACATATGCAGTTCAGAGGCCAATGTAGAAGACTGTGCTAGAATTCACAGATTCAAAGTTGAATTGTGAGACTCTCTGAAAATACGTTTTTAAAGGCTTATTTTAATCTGATTATTACCTTTTGAAAGGGAACTGAAAGAAAAAAATAGTAAATTATAGACATTTTGGAAAAATTGACAAGGGGCTTATTACTTCTACTGTTTCAGTTTTTAGTTTTATGAATTCCTCTGGTGTTACTCGGAATTAAGTTTTACTATAATGATCTTTCACTAATGTCAAATTAATTCCAATCACTTCAAAATCCAGAGTTTGGTATTACATACTCTGCTTTCTTATCACCTCATTTCTTATTGTATTAACTGGATATGCTGAGACCTGGAAGAACTACCTGTAAAAGCTTATCTGACTTTATGTCCCTGCGTGATGTGCAGTCAATCTCTCTTGTGAACATTTAACAGAGCAATGACACCTAGAATGGAGCTTTGCCCTCTATTTTGAGGTTAAGCCCCAAATATCGATATTTTCTGCAGAGTTCTTTCTCTAGTGGCAAAGGTGCCCCCACTATATTTGACCTCAAAACTCCCACTTTCCCCAAATCCCTCATGCTGATGTCATCTGCAGAAATGAAGCCCCAGGCTTCACCCCAAACCAGCCTGATGTCACAGCTACAAACTCTCACTCACAAAGGAGGGCAAAGAGTGACTGGAGGTTCACATTACTTACTACACTTGGGATTCTAGAGGCTCCCAGCACTCACACTCAAAAGCTTAGGATCCTGACTAGGAACTAACTTAGTACTACCCTTGATAAAGGAGAGATGATATCCTTTGAGAACAACAAGCTGTCCTACTAGACTTTGAACTTCCAGAGGATTGGAAGCTTGCCATATTTGTTGTATCCCTAGAATCTTTCAAGTACTGGGACATAGGGGGTTTTCTGAAAATGTCTATGGGATGATGTAGTAAATAAGGAAGAAGTCAAGACATCCTTGACCAACCATCATGACTAAGATATTGCAATGCAACATTTGCTATTCCTAAATTAGCTAAGATGATATGAATCCCCCATAAAATGCAGAGACAGAAAACTCTTAGGAGGAAAAGGATGATGTTACAGTTTTTTCCAAGTGAATCCTATCATGTGTGTGGGACAAGGTAAGTATATACCCTCTGTTAACTACAATCTATGCATTTAGTTTGTTTAGCAAATATGTATCACACTGGGCGCCTGGGTGGCTCAGATGGTTAAGCGTCTGCCTTCGGCTCAGGTCATGATCTCAGGGTCCTGGGATCAAGTCCTGCATCGGGCTCCCTGCTCCTTGGGAGCCTCCTTCTCCCTCTGCCTCTCTCTCTCTGTCTCTAATGAATAAATAAATAAAATCTTGAAAAAAAAATATGTATCACACTTGCTGTAGAAAATTCAGGTAACACAAGAAGAGATTATAAAGAAGTACAAATCCCCTAAAAGGCTACCACTCAGAAAAAAACTCCCACCAACATTTGTGTAAGCATCTTTCCAGTTAAGTCTTTTTAGGTATGTCCATGTTTATGATTCCTATAATTTATTTTTATTTCTGTTTTTGCTGTATGGTTTGTACTTCTCTTTCTCTTGTAAAATGAAGGGGATATGGTTTTTATTATTTCACTAGTGGTCACTTATAACTCTAAATAGCACATTTTTAAAATTTTATTTTAATTCCAGTTAGTTGATAGATAGTATTATATTAGTTTCAGGTGTACAATATACTGATTCAACACTTCCATATATCACCCAGTGCTCATCAGGGCAAGTGCACTCCTTAATTCCCAACTCCTACTTAATCCATCTCCCCCACCAACTCCACTCTGGTAATCATCATTGTGTTCCCTATAGGAGTCTGTTTGTTCACATCAACAACAATACAATAATAGTGGGGGACTTTAACACCCCCCTCACTGAAATGGACAGATCATCTAAGCAAAAGATCAACAAGGAAATAAAGACTTTAAATGACACACTGGACCAAATGGGCTTCACAGATCTATTCAGAAGATTCCATCCCAAAGCAACAGAATACACATTCTTCTCTAGTGCCCATGGAACATTCTCCAGAATAGATCACATCCTAGGTCACAAATCAGGTCTCAACCGGTACCAAAAGATTGGGATCATTCCCTGCCTATTTTCAGACCACAATGCTTTGAAACTAGAACTCAATCACAAGAGGAAAGTTGGAAAGAACTCAAATACATGGAGGCTAAAGAGCATCCTACTAAAGAATGAATGGGTCAACCCAGAAATTAAAGAAGAATTAAAAAAATTCATGGAAACAAATGAAAATGAAAACACAACTGTTCAAAATCTTTGGGATACAGCAAAGGCAGTCCTAAGACGAAAGTATATGGCAATCCAAGCCTTTCTCAAGAAACAAGAAAGGTCTCAAATACACAGCCTAATCCTACACCTAAAGGAGCTGGAGAAAGAACAGCAAATAAAGCCTAAACCCAGCAGGAGAACAGAAATAATAAAGATCAGAGCAGAAATCAATGAAATAGAAACCAAAAGAACAGTAGAACAGATCAACGAAACTAGGAGCTGGTTCTTTGAAAGAATTAACAAGATTGATAAACCCCTGGCCAGACTCATCAAAAAGAAAAGAGAAATGACCCAAATCAACAAAGTCATGAATGAAAGAGGAGAGATCACAACCAACACCAAAGAAATACAAACAATTATAAGAACATATTATGAGCAACTCTATGCCAGCAAATTAGATAACCTGGAAGAAATGGATGCTTTCCTAGAGATGTATCAACTACCAAAACTGAACCAGGAAGAAATAGAAAACCTGAACAGACCTATAACCACTAAGGAAATTGAAGCAGTCATCAAAAATCTCCCAACAAACAAAAGCCCAGGGCCAGATGGCTTCCCAGGGGAATTCTACCAAACATTTCAAGAAGAATTAATACCTATTCTTCTGAAACTGTTCCAAAAAATAGAAATGGAAGGAAAACTTCCAAACTCATTTTATGAGGTCACCATTACCTTGATCCCAAAACTAGACAAAGACCCCATCAAAAAGGAGAATTACAAGAGCCAAGATGTCCATTGACAGATGAATGGATAAAGAAGATGTGGTATATATATACAATGGAATATTATGCAGCCATCAAAAGGAATGAGATCTTGCCCTTTGCAACGACGTGGATGGAACTGGAGGGTATTATGTTGAGTGAAATAAGTCAAACAGAGAAAGACATGTATCATATGATCTCACTGATATGAGGAATTCTTAATTGCAGGAAACAAACTGAGGGTTGCTGGAGTGGGGGGTGGGGTGGGAGGGATGGGGTGACTGGGTGATAGACACTGGGGAGGGTATGTGCTCTGGTAAGTGCTGTGAATTGTGCAAGAATGTTGAATCACAGATCTGTACCTCTGAAACAAATAATGCAATATATGTTAAGGAAAAAAAAAAGAAGAAGAAGAAGGTAGCAGGAGGGGAAGAATGAAGCGGGGAAATCGGAGGGGTAGACGAACCATGAGAGATGATGGACTCTGAAAAACAAACAGGGTTCTAGAGGGGAGGGGGGTGGGAGGATGGGTTAGCCTGGTGGTGGGTATTGAGGAGGGCACATTGTGCATGGAGCACTGGGTGTTATGCACAAACAATGAATCATGGAACACTTCATCTAAAACTAATGATGTAATGTATGGGGATTAACATAAGAATAAAAAAAATTTAAAAAAAAAAAGGAGAATTACAGACCAATATCCTTGATGAACATAGATGCAAAAATTCTCAACAAAATACTAGCCAATAGGATCCAACAGTACATTAAAAGGATTATTCACCATGACCAAGTGGGATTTATCCCTGGGCTGCAAGGTTGTTTCAACATCCGCAAATCAATCAACGTTACAAAATACATTAACAAAAGAAAGAACAAGAATCATATGATCCTCTCAATAGATGCAGAAAATCATTTGACAAAGTACAGCATCCTTTCTTGATCAAACCTCTTCAGAGTATAGGGATAGAGGGTACATACCTCAATATCATAAAAGCCATCTATGAAAAACCTACAGCAAATATCATTCTCAACAGGGAAAAACTGAGAGCTTTCCCCCTAAGGTCAGGAATGGGGCAGGGATATCCATTATCACCACTGCTATTCAACATAGTATTAGAAGTCCGAGCCACAGCAATCAGACAACAAAAAGAAATCAAAGGCATCCAAATCGGCAAAGAAGAAGTCAAACTCTCACTCTTTGCAGATGATATCATACTTTATGTGGAAAACCCAAAAGACTCCACCCCAAAACTGCTAGAACTCATACAGGAATTCAGTAAAGTGGCAGGATATAAAATCAATGCACAGAAATCAGTGGCATTCCTATACACCAACAATAAGACAGAAGAAAGAGAAATTAAGGAGTCGATCCCATTTACAACTGCACCCAAAACCATAAGATACCTAGGAATAAATCTAACCAAAGAGGCAAAGGATCTGTACTCGGAAAACTATAAAATACTCATGAAAGAAATTGAGGAAGACACAAAGAAATGGAAAAACGTTCCATGCTCATGGATTGGAAGAACAAATATTGTGAAGATGTCAATGCTACATAGAGCAATCTACACATTCAGTGCAATCCCCATCAAAATACCATCCACTTTTTTCAAAGAAATGGAACAAATAATCCTCAAATTTGTACGGAACCAGAAAAGACCCCAAATAGACAGAGGAATGTTGAAAAAGAAAAGCAAAGCTGGTGGCATCACAATTCCGGACTTCTAGCTCTTTTACAAAGCTGTCATCATCAAGACAGTATGGTACTGGCACAAAAACAGAGACATAGATCAATGGAACAGAATAGAGAGCTCAGAAATGGACCCTCAACTCTATGGTCAACTAATCTTCGACAAAGCAGGAAAGAATGTCCAGTGGCAAAAAGACAGTCTCTTCAACAAATGGTGCTGGGGAAATTGGACAGCCACAAGCAGAAGAATGAAACTGGACCATTTCCTTACACCACACACAAAAATAGACTCCAAATGGTTGAAAGACCTAAATGTGAGACAGGAGTCAATCAAAATCCTAAAGGAGAACACAGGCAACAACCTCTTCGACCTCAGCTGCAGCAACTTTCTTCCTAGAAACATCGCCAAAGGCAAGGGAAGCAAGGGCAAAAATGAACTATTGGGACTTCATCAAGATAAAAAGCTTTTGCCCAGGAAAAGAAACAGTCAACAAAACCAAAAGACAACCGACAGAATGGGAGAAGATATTTGCAAATGACATATCAGATAAAGGGCTAGTAACCAAAATCTATAAAGAACTTCTGAAACTCAACACCCAAAGAACAGATGATTCAATCAAGAAATGGGCAGCAGACATGAACAGACATTTTTCCAACGAAGACATCCAAATGGCCAAGAAACACATGAAAAAGTGCTCAACATCGCTCGGCATCAGGGAAATCCAAATCAAAACCTCAATGAGATATCACCTCACACCAGTCAGAATGGCTAAAATTAACAAGCCAGGAAATGACAGATGTTGGTGGGGATGTGGAGCTGTTGGTGTTCCCACTGTTGGTGGGAATGCAAGCTAGTACAGCCACTCTAGAAAACAGTGTGGAGGTTCCTCAAAAAGTTGAAAATAGAGCTACCCTACGACCCAGCAATTGCACTACTGGGTATTTACCCCAAAGATACAAAGGTAGAGATCCAAACGGGTACGTGCACCCTGATGTTTATAGCAGCAATGTCCATAATAGCCAAACTGTGGAAAGAGCCAAGATGTCCATCGACAGATGAATGGATAAAGAAGATGTGGTATATATATACAATGGAATATTATGCAGCCATCAAAAGGAATGAGATCTTGCCATTTGCAACGACGTGGATGGAACTGGAGGGTGTTATGCTGAGCAAAATAAGTCAATCAGAGAAAGACATGTATCATATGACCTCACTGATATGAGGAATTCTTAATCTCAGGAAACAAACTGAGGGTTGCTGGAGTGGTGG
>NC_058408.1:60016478-60034125 GCF_002201575.2 Neomonachus schauinslandi
CAATATATGTAAAAAAAAAAAAAAAGAAGAAGAAGATAGCAGGAGGAGAAGAATGAAGGGGGGAAATCGGAGGGGGAGTCGAACCATGAGAGACGATGGACTCTGAAAAGCAAACTGAGGGTTCTGGAGGGGAGGGGGGTGGGAGGATGGGTTAGCCTGGTGATGGGTATTAAAGAGGGCACATTCTGCATGGAGCACTGGGTGTTATACACAAACAACAAATCACGGAACACTACATCAAAAACTAATAATGTAATGTATGGTGATTAACATAACAACAAAAAATTTGAAAAAAAGAGTCTGTTTCTTGCTTTGTCATTCTCTCTGTCTCTTTTCCCTTTGCTCATTCGTTTTGTTTCTTACATGGCAGATTTTAATAAAGTTCTTAATTTATTAAGTACAGATACAAAACAGTACTTACTGAAAAAATGTAAAAGACTAAGAATAGTTTACTTACATTTCCTCTCATCTCCATTTCATTGTAGCATGCTCCAAGATTTATACAAACCTCTTACCCTGGAGAAATTATCTTTAATTATTGTATTATAACATTGCCTTCTTTTGTATAGTTAGTATTTCTAATAGACATTGTGAAAAATTGTACGTTCAAATGATTTCAAATGCTCATTATTAGTCCATTCATTCTACAAATGAGGTTTTAAAATTATTATCCACTTTCAGTCCATTAAACTATATCTTCTAGTATATTTCCTGAGTCTTTGAAATGCTTTGAATCTTTAAATTTGTGTACTTATATTTTCTTTTTATATGGACAACAGCATTACTGGTTGTAATATAATTTAATTACAAAATTTTGCCTCAAATTTTGTACATCTTGCTGTGTTGTCTTTTGTGATACAATGTTACAGAGGAAAAAGTCTGAATCCAAGGTAGTTTTTTCCTTTATAATCTCTTTTACATGTATGCTTGTAGAAATATCTATAGATCCTTGCATCCCAATAACCTACCAAAATTGTCTTTTTTCTTTTTCTAGCTTTATTCAGGTATAATTGACAAATAAAATTGTATATATGAGCAATGTGATGATTTGATATATGCATACATTGTGAAATGATTATCACAATCAAGTTATTTAACATTTTCATTACCTCACAGTTACATGTGTAAGAACCCTTAAGATCCCCTCTCTTAGCATATGCCAAGTATACAATACAGTATTATTGTTATTATTATTATTATTACTATTTGAGAGAGAGGGGGGGGAGGGGCAGAGGGAGAGGGGGAATCTTAAGCAGGCTTCACACCCAGCACAGAGCCTGAGGCGGGGCTCAATCTCACAACCCTATGATCATGACCTGAGCTGAAATCAAGAGTCAGACACTTAACTGACTGAGCCACCCAGGCGCCCCTACATTACAGTATTATTAACTATAGTCACCCACACTGTACATTGGATCCCTGGATCTCATTCACTTTATAACTGAAATTTGTACCCACTGATCAACATTTTCTCACCTCTCCTCCTCCCAGCTCTTGGCAACCACCATTCTACTCTCTGTTTCTATGAGAATTCACATTTTTTTTTCTTAGATCCCACATATAAGTCAGATCATACAGTATTTGTCTTTTTCTCTCTGGCTTCTTTCACTTATCATTATGTTCTCCAGGTTCATCCACGTTGTCACAAATGTCAGGATTTCCTTTAAGGTTGATTAACATTGCAGTGTGTGTGTGTGTGTGTGTGTGTGTGTGTGTGTTCCGTTCCATTCTATTCCATTTTCTTTATCCAGTGATGGACACTTAGGTTTCCACATCTTGGCTATTGTGAATAATTCTCCAATCAACACAGGAGTACATATACCTCTCCAAGATCCTGATTTCTTTCCCTTTAGATATATATCTAGAAGTGGGACTGCCAGATCATACAGTAGTACTATTTTTAATTATTTGAGTATCTCTCATACTGTTTTCCGTAGTGGCTGCACCAATTTACATTCCCACCAACAGTGCACAAGGATTCCCTTTTCTCCACATCCTCACCAACATTTACCTCTTGTCATTTTTATACTAGTCATTGTAGTAGGTGTGAGGTGATAACTCATTGTGGTTTTGATTTGCATTTCCCCGATGGTTAATGATGTTGAGCACCTTTTCAGATACTTGTTGGGAATTTGTATACTTTCTTGGGAAAAACGTCTTTTCAGGTCTCATGCCTGTTTTTTCAATCAGGTTGTTTGTTTTATTGCTATTGAGCTGTATGAGCTCCTTAATATATTTTGGATATTAATCACTTATCAGATACATGGCAAATATTTTCTCCCAATCCATAGGTTGTCTTTTCATTTTGGTGATTGTTTACTTTACTTTACAGAAGCTTTTAAGTTTTATATAGTCCCTCTTATTTACTTTTGCTTTTGTTGCTTGTGCTTTTGGTGTGATGTCAAAAAAAATCATTGCCAAGACAAATGTCGAGAAGCTTTTTCCCTGTCTTTTCTTCTAGAGGTTTCCCAGTTTCAGGTCTTAACATTTAAGTCTTTAATCCATTTTAAGTGGTTAATTTTTGAGTATGGTGTAAGAGAGGGGTCTGATTTCATTCTTTTGCATGTGGATATCCAGTTTCCCTAGCACCATTTATTGAAGAAATTATCCTTTCCCCATTGTCAAAAAATAGTTGACAATATAAATATTGATATATTTCTGGACTCTATTCTCTTCTACTGGTCTATATGTCTGCTTTCATGCCAGCCCCATACTATTTTTATCACTATAGTAATGTAAAATAGTTTGAAATCAGGAAGTGTAATGCTTCTGGCTTTGTTCTTTCTCAAGATTGTTTTGGCTACTTGGAGTCTTGTGGCTTAATACAAATTTTAGGATTTTTTTTTCTATTTCTATGAAAAATGCCATTGGAATTTTTATAGGGATGGCATTGAATTTGTAGATTGTGTTGGGTGTAATGCACATTTCAACAATCTTAATTCCTTTAGTCCACAAACATGGAATATCTTTCCATATATTTGTGTTTTCTTCTTTTTTTTCATCAAGTCTTTTAGTTTTCAATGTACAGATCTTTCATCATCTCCTTGGTTAAATTTATTTCTAAGTATTTAATTGTCTTTACTATTATTGTAAATAGGATTATTTTCTAAATTTCCCTTTCAAACAGTTTAATGTTAGTATATAGAATTGTAACTTATTTCCTTACATTGATTTTGTGTCCTACAACTTTACTGAATTACTTTATTGGTTCTAACAGTTTTTTGGTGGAGTCTTTTGGGTTTTCTAGAAGTAGATATTGTCATTTGCAGATGGAAACTTTTACTTCTTCCTTTCTGATTTGGATGCCATTTATTTCTTTTTCTTGCCTAACTGCTCTGACCACAACTTCCAGTACTATATGGAATAGAAGTGGTAACAGTGAGTATTGATGTCTTGTTCCTAAAAACAGAGGAAAAACTTTCAGTTTTTCATCATTGAGTACGATGTTAGCTGTGGGCTTGTCATATTATGTTGGGGTATATTCCTTTATATATAATTTGTTGAAAAATTTTATCATGAAAGGATGTTGAATTTAGTAAAATGCTTTTTCTGCATCTATTGTAATGATCATACGATTTTTGTCCTTCATTCCGTTAATATGGTGTATCACATTTATTGATTTTTGTATGTTGAACCATCCTTGCAACCCAAGGATAAATCTTACTTAAGCATGGTGTATAATCCTTTTACTTGATTGCTGTATGTGCTTTGCTAGTATTTTATTGAGGATTTATGCATCTGTGTTCATCAGGGGTATTGGTCTGTAATTTCTTTTTCTTGTAGTGTCCTTGTCTGATTTTGGTATCAGGGTAATACTAGCCTCATAAAATAAATTAGGAAGTATTATCTCCTCTTCAATTTTTTGGAAGAGTTTGAGAAGGACTGATATTAATTCTTCTTCAAATGTTTGGTAGAAGTCATCAGTGAAGCCATCTAGTCCTGGACTTTTCTATTATGGGAGATTTTTTATTTAGGACTCGATTTCCTTACTTGTTATTGTTTTATTTTGGTGCTTTTTAATAAACATATTGCTTTGTAATAAATATGCCTGAAATATCTTGACTCATTTTGATCTACAGATTTGGGTCTGAATTTATTTGTTTTTTTGGGGGGGGGGAGTAATTTATTTCTAAAAATAATTTTCTTGTTCTGATGATATAACCATAATCTATAGTCTTGATATTCATTTCTTGCCTCCATATCTATAATATTTTCTCTGATTAAATAAGTTAACACAAGATTTTAGAGTAGTTTCTTAGACTGAGTACTCAAAATATTAATCATTAATAAAGTTAATTGCTTTAACCTCTCCTTTTTTCCTATATTCAGGCTGATTCTTGGTCTTGCTCTCCCTATTACTGACTCAGTTCTGTAGTGTTGATTCTTCACTTTGCGTTTCTAATGAGTTTTTTCTTTTAAGATTTTATTTATTTATTTGACAGAGAGAGACACAGCGAGACAGGGAACACAAGCAGTGGGAGTGAAAGACGGAGAAGCAGGCTTCCCGCCAAGCAGGGAGCCCGATCCGGGGCTTGATCCCAGGACCCTGGGATCATGACCTGAGCTGAAGGCAGACGCTTAATGACTGAGCCACCCAGGCATCCCTCTAATGAGTTTTTAATTTCTGCAGTTTCTTTCCTTAATATGGCTTAATATGGCTAACTCCCTTTACACCTAATTCTCTTGTATTATCATGTCATCTTTGATCTCGTCATTCAGAACATTAGACGATATGCTTTAAATTTTACTAAATTCCCTCATGATGTAAAACACTTCCAAAAATTTCTTCTAATTCTTTGTGTGTGCTTTCCCAAACTGTGTTCTTAAACAACCTTTTATGGCCAGTCTCTGTTGTTTTACTTTTGGGACATTTTGCAGACATTTAACATAAGTAAGTTGTATTATGTCTAGGTATATTTGAATAGTGAGGGCTATTCCATGCAAGCTTGGCTTTTGCACAAAACTAGGATGGGTGGATTCTCCTAGAAACTCATCCTTGTTTCTCTGTATACTATTTGGAAAATCTCTTTAGAACATGAACTGGAGGGCTAGAATTTGTGACTTCTACTCTTTAAAAAAAAAAAAAAATCTTTCAAGAAGGAATTTGTAAGGGAAAGGAAAAGGGCCCTGGGTAGTTACAGTCAGGGGATTCTGTTTTCTCTTTCCTCCCCCAGTTAGTCTGAATTCCCAGCAACATGGACCAGCTCCACAAAATTGAAAATGTGCCCTGGGATTTTGTAGAGAGTACCTTTGGGATTTTGACTTCTTTCTCTACTTGGGGTAGAGTGGCCATTTTGTGATTTCCTTGTGGTTTATGACTTAAGAATTTTTCATATTCTCCCAACTATTTCATTTTCTGCTGACATTTTGGGTACATACATTTGATCCCTAAAGATATGTCTCTTAGCTGGCCAAGAGGGGAAGTGGTTAATTTTTCGGTGCCATTCAAGTGAAGGCCTTGACAAACCATTTATCTTTAGGGGGAAGGAAGAATTTTGAATGATTCTACATCTTCCTTGAATTGCCCACACCTTGAATGCTTCAGTCTCTCAAAATTAGAGAATACCAGTGACAATGTATTCAGAATTCTTTTCTAAGACTCTCCTCATACTGCAGAGATCTCTCCAAATAGGAACAATCTCCCAAGTGCTCATGTCTTTCTTTTAATTTGATATAAATTATTCTGTAGTGATACTGAAAGTGCACAGCATATTACTGAGAATGTTCTTTAAGATGAAGGTGCATTAAAAATGTATTTATATTACTTCTTTCTATTGTTTCATAGCTTTGTAAGAGAGGGACACCACGAGCTTACGTACAAAATTATCATTTTTTCTGGAAGTTTTTCTGAGATTTCTTAATATTCAGAAAACTTTATAAATGAGAGGGAGACAACTGGGTAGATCAAATGAGGAAAATTTCACTGAAGCCTGAAGTTTTTAAACAGTGCCTCCAAGTTGTTGAAGAAGCTGAACTGTCCCTAGATTCTCTCCCCACCTCCAGTGCCTGTTGGACTTATTGCCTGCCTTTCTTCTCTGGAACTGTTTCATCTGATCTCAACTGTCCCTGCAAATAGGTATTTTTATAAATTCAGTGTCATTCTTACAGAACAGGAGCCTAAAACCCACAGTGTTTCTTCTGGAAAATTTCTTCCTGATCCTAACTCTGCCATGCTGCTGATAAACACCTAAAATTGACAGGCTCACAGTTACCACCTGAAGACTTTGGAACAATTACCGATCAGGATTATTAGTGCTAGAGTTAGCCATCTTATGCCATTTTGTGGGCTGGCCTAAAAAAATGAAATTCTATTAATGACACATTATGGGGGGGATGCATTTTTTTCCCAAAAGATGACAAAATATCTTATGAACAAAATCTATTAATAATTGGGCATCTGTCCGTATTATGCTATTGTTTTGTGAGCATTCCTTTCTCTCTTACAAGTTGTAAGCCTTTTAAAGGGAAAATACTTATCTTCCTTCACTTATTCATACTTAACTTTGCAGGAAAATCACTTCTCTAAAAAGCTGGGGTTATTTTTTAAAGGGCTTAATTTTTAATAATAGTTGTTTACTTACCATCTTATTCCCTCAATTTATTCATTTAACAATAATTCTACCATTACAAGGAAAGTGAGATCATGTGAGAGGCCATGTAGTGGTTTCCAGTCTCCAACAAGGGCTTGGCATACATTTCAGTGAATATTTAAAATTCACTGCAAGAAAATACTTAAGAAGCTTTGGGCTAGAAGGAAAGATGTGAAAATATTTTCCAAAAATAGTAATTATCAAGTAAAAACATAATAATCAGACTTAGCTGAGAAGTCATTTCCTCCTAGAAACTTCCGCTGACCCTTCAGGTTAAGCCAACTCCCTTGGGCATCCACTGCATCCTCTGTATGATTCTGTCTTAGCACTGCTCCACAGTACTTGTGATCATCTGCTCACACGTGTCTTTCTCACTTAATTGTAACTCTCACTTATGGTCGGACAACACTCTACTGATCTTTGTACTCTCAGTGCCCAGGTGCTCTATGTAAAGATTAATTCTTTTAGTCTTTTAATCTTTTAAAAATTAACCCCTAGATCCCCAGATGAGCTCAGAAGAAGCAGGATGAAGATAAATGCTAGTGTTCCTCCAACGGCTTATTCTTCCAACAGCAGCAAATTTTCTAAGTAGCCAACAGGCCCCAAGTCCCAGATCTGCCTAGAGGCAGAGGGCTGCTGGGATTTAAAGCCTGTATTTAAGGTCTTGATTACCTTTTCCTCAGAGCAAGAGGAGATGTTATAGAGAGAACCAGTCACTCTGAGCTTTGCACTGTGGCCATATCCTCCCCACTCCCGAGGTTGCTATCAAACAATGAGTGAGATGATGGGGTTACGGCAATAGGCCATTCCTGGGAGACACAGTGCATTTCTGAAAACTTCCAAATGGCCTTGTTGAACTTTTCAGAGAACTGCACTGGAATCTAAGACACTTTCATTCAACCTTCCTTCCCTCCCTCTCTCCTTTTTGTCCTTTTTCCTTCCTTCCCTTCCTTCCTCCCTCCCTCCCTTCCTTCCTTCCTTTCCTCTTTCTTCTTTCTTTTCCTCTTTCAGTTAGGGTCAGATTTGCACCATGGTCTGACAAATGTGCTTTTATCACAATACAGTTCACATCTTTGTATTACATCCTTTATTATACTCTCTAATGTATTTCAGACAGGAAACTCTACATCCAGTTGTCACCAATAGTACTTACCACTTAACAGAAGAAGAGAAGCACTCTCTTATGGACAAATTAACTCATTACACAAATATCCAAGCCATTAAAAACTAGGCACCATTCAAATCTTCTCAGTCAAATAATTGTTTACAAGTCCTAATGGCCTGCGAATGTCCTGTAGAAACCATCCTCATTTGTGTGTGTGCATGTGGGAGTCACTAACAAGTCTCAGGGGAAAGAGTAGAAGGTATTCCCTTGACTCAGGACAGAGTGTTCATATGATGTTCCCATGTCCCTGCTTTAGGTCCATCTATATTTATAACCCCAGGACAGAGTTAGTAGTCTGGAAACCAGACTCAACTTTCTTCATATATGTGCCAAATGAAGCACAGAAACAAAATACAAAAGTAAGTTCAATATCAACTCTTATAATCTCAAAAGAATTATTAAGGATTTAAAAAAAAAAAAACTTTTAGAGAATTTTCTTAAGGAGTAAATGAATCTGCTTTCCTCTTAATTCCCCTGCCCCAACCTTCAGTTGATGTCTGCATAAATCTGAGGAGAGATGCCCACCAGGAGGGCATGACCTCCCAGCCTCTTACCCACAGGTCACAGTGTCACTGTGACGGTACTATTATTAATATTATGTGGTGTCCCCTTTCTAGTCAAACTCTCTGAAAGATGTTATATAAGTGTGCTGCAAATTTGTTTCTAAATTTGCTAAATAATGCCAAATCATTTATAACATCTTGGATGCAGCCAGAAAGTTTGCTACTAAATTTATGCCCCATTTCATTGGGAAAAAAATCACATCCATATCAAATAACATTTAGCAAATCTCTGCACCTGCATAACTCCATACTTTTCATCAGAGTTATTTAATAACATCTACTGAGGGGAGATGCCACCTGCTCAAGTGAAAAGAGTGCACAACAGTTGTGGGTCAGGACACCTGAATTCCAGCATTCTGTCTGATTCAGAGCTCATCACCTGGGTAAGTCACTTACTTTCTGGGGTAACCAATCAATCAAGAAATCTAGGGAAAGTACTGCTACTATCCCTCCGTGGTAATATTCTATGCTTCTAAGAGAATGGCACATGTAAGGTCTTGCGCTTCTCTGGTCTTTTCATCCCATTGTTCTAGGGCTGCCATAACAAAATGCCACAAACTGGTTGGCTTAAATCAAGACAAATGTATTGTCTTACCATTAAGGAGGACAGAAATCTAAAATCAACATGTCAGCAGGGCCATGCTGCCTCTGAAACATGTAGGAGAATCCTTCCTTGCCTCTCCCTAGCTTCTGGTGCTTTGCTGACAATCCTTGGCATTCCTTGGCTTACAGCTACAACACTTCAACCTGTCTTTGTCATCATGGTGTCTCCACTCCTGTTTCTGTGCCTATGTCTCTTCTCTTCATATAAGAACACCAGGCATATTGGATTATGGCCCACCCCAGTGACCTCATCTTAACTTGATTACATCAGCAAAGACCCACTCTCCAAATAAGGCCACATTCACAAGTGCTGGGGGTTAGATCTTTAACATATCTTTTTTGGGGAACACAACTCAACCTACAACATTCACTAAGATTGGAAAACTGGTATAACTGAGTTAAATATATTTGAATGTGTTCCTCAAAATCTGATTTTTATGCCTTCTACAGTGAACTGGTCATTACTGATGGTATCCCATATACATGTTTCCAGAGTTCTGACCTATCTTTATAACTTCCCATTCAAAACACAGATGCATTAGAAGCAATTTTTATGCCATTAGACATTCCTTTACCTTTGTAATACAACTAAAAATAGATAGACTATCCAGTCAGCTCAAATCTCAAGGGACATTTTAGTCCTCATGCTTCTATTAAAGTGTCTCAAATATCTTATTACAATATGTGGCTAGGAAAAAGGGCATTTTCCACCCTTTAATCACAATTTATTGAGCACAACTTTAGTAATGGGTTGTATCCCAATGTTGCAGAAGACTTAGCTTGACCATAAGTGAGAAGATGATCTATCTGGTGCATCTGGCAAACTGTTGGTAGACCACCAGGAGCCAGAGGATCTTCCTGTAAGAAATTCTTGGAGGAGAAGATGAAGATGAACTTATACAGAAAGAAAGCTCTGGTCATACAAAGGCTAGAGAGTTGTTGAGTGTCTCAGTAAGTTCAATGCCTCTGATTTGTCTCCAGGCCCTTGGGACTGAAGTCTGAGATCTATGGTAGCAGGGGTGGTTCACTTAGTATTGATCAAAAGAACTATTTTATGAACACTAAGAGACGCTCCGTAGACACTGAGGCACAGAAAGTATCTATTACTTGGGCATATCCAGAACTTCCCTCAGACCTGGGCAAGATGGGCCTGGTATCTGGTTTCATCAGGCTGTGGCCCACGTCTCTGAACCCCCATTGGCTGAAGGTTCCACACAGCTAAGGGATGTGTCCACCTAATGCTTATGCTCTTAATTCTAGGCCATGCTTTTGGTACTCAGAACTTCTCCACCCAAACAGACTTGATTCTACTTCTATGGCCTTCCCAGGTCCAGCACCCCAATTTTTCATTGTGATGGAAGATGGCTCATCCAGTATGAATAGAGCAGGCTTGAAGGGTGGCCAGGGGTGGCTATTCATAGACGCGGTAAGGATAGTGCTTAGATATGCAGAATGGGGGTGCCTGGGTGGCTCACTTGGTTGAGCATCTGACTCTTGATTTTGGCTCAGGTCATAATCTCAGGGTTGTGAGACTGAGCCCTGCATCACACTCTGTGTTCAGCATGGAGTCTGCTTAAGATTCTCTCCCTCTCCCTTTGCCCCTCCCCACCTGCTTGCTCTCTCTCTCTAAAAAAGAAAAAAAAAAAGATATGCAGAATGGAGCATCCATACATTTTTCCATGAGGTTGTTTGGCTTGTAAGAGAAAAACAGAGGTAGAAAGAGAAGCAGGAGTAGGCAGCATGACAACGAGTGGCATTCCATCCATCACGGAAGTCGGAGGAGTGAAAGAATCACAAATGTGAAATGCCTTCCTGGTCATTATGAAGGTAGACTTGTCAAGATGGGAGGAACATGTATTACTGAACATTTTCTTTGCTTGATTTATAACTCAATATTTAAGCCTTGATTATAAGGGTCCTTATTTGTGCTCCTGCCCTGCAAATGTTAAGAGTAGGTCTAGATGCCCCTACACCACAGTGTACCCCTAAAGTGGGAGGGAGGCTGTAATTGTAGGTCCAAGGAAGATCAGAGAGCAGCAGCGAAGGAGCTGGGATGACAAACAGAAGCTCAATGAAGTCAGGTCACTGGTCCCATGTCACATACCTAGTGGAGGGTAGAGATAGGATTCACATGGAGATCTATTCCACTCATTCCAGTTTCTTTGTAATAAAACATCTGGAATTAGTTGGGGTTCTTTCTCCTCATCCTGTTTCATGGTGTCTCCTCATCCTCATGGTGCCTGCCACTACTCATCACTTTTATTAGAAAATAATGGCTATTAATCATGTTCACATCTCTACCTAACATTCCTCCTGCAGTGAGTGTTATTAAGCTCCTTTGGAAGAATGATTTTCATTTCCTTTTATCTTAACCAGATTCCATTATTCATACAAATCAATCAAATCACCATGGAGCTCCAGGTATTTCCCTTTTAACTTATGCTGTTCTTTTTCTTTTTTTAATGTTCAATTAGCCAACGTATAGTATATCACTAGTTTTTGATGTAGTGTTCAATGATTCATTAGTTGCATGTAACACCTAGTGCTCATCACCACATGTGCCCTCCTTAATACCCATCACCCGGTTACCCCATCCCCCACCCCCTCCCTTCTGTAACCCTCACTTTGTTTCCCAGAGTCCAGAGTAGCTCATGGTTTGTCTCCCTCTCTGATTTCTTCCCATTCAGTTTTCCTCCCTTCCCCTGTGGTCCTCTGTGCTATTCCTTATGTTCCACATATGAATGAAAATCATTGTCTTTGTTTGACTTATTTCACTTAGCATAATCCCCTCCATTTCTACCCATGTTGATGCAAATGGTGGGTATTCATCCTTTCTGATGGCTGAGTAATATTCCATTGTATATATGAACCACATCTTCTTTATCCATTCATCTGTTGAAGGACTAAGAGGCAACCCACAGAATGGGAGAAGATATTTCCAAATGACATTACAGATAAAGGGCTGGTATCCAAGATCTATAAAGAACTTCTCAAACTCAACACCCAAAATACAAATAATCCAGTCAAGAAATGGGCAGAAGACATGAACAGACATTTCTCTAAAGAAGACATACAAATGGCTAACCGACACGTGAAAAAATGTTCCACATCACTAGCCATCAGGGAAATCCAAATCAAAACCACAATGAGATACCACCTTACACCAGTTAGAATGGCTAAAATTAACAAGGCAGGAAACAGCAAGTGTTGGCGAGGATGTGGAGAAAGGGGAACCTTCTTACACTCTTGGAGGGAATGCAAGCTGTTATAGCCACTCTGGAAAACAGTATGGAGGTTCCTCAAGACATTAAAAATAGAGCTATCCTACGACCCAGCAATTGCACTACTAGGCATTTACCCCAAAGATACAGATGTAGTGAAAAGAAGGGGCACATGCACTCCAATGTTCATAGCAGCAATGTCCACATTAGCCTAACTGATGTTGTTCTGACTTTTCTGGGAAGACCTGCCAGGACCATTCACAGACACACCCACTCCAGGGGCCATGGGATTGGGACTTGCCCAGAAGCCCCTGCCCTGGAGCATGCAGCCTCTCAAGCTCCCCTCACTACTGCTTTCACCGTACCTTGGCTTTAAATTTGAAGTGGTTGAGATCTTGAGGAAAACATGTCTTTTTTCTTTTTTTTTTTTTAGGAAAACATGCATGTTAAGAAAGACAAGACTTGGTTTTACTATTTATTTATCTTATCAGGTTGTTTTCACTGAAACCTTTTACATAGTTTTCCCACTTTTCATTTTGCTAATACATGGGTTGCATTTTTTTTAATAACCATACACATTAAGATCAAAAAGTTAAATGTTATTAATAAGGTCCAAACTGATCTTGACTAGAATGATGCCCTTTAATGATGAGGTGATCTAAATATCCCCAGCCAACATTCACTAACATTTGGACAAATTTGGCATTAATAGAAATTATAGAAAAAAAGGAAATTCAGAAAATTATTTTAAATTCAGAGTCTAGTAACCACTCCAGTAACCACCAAAACATTGGGGAAAATACAGTAGGCCTAAGAAATACACTATATACATATATTGAATCTTCTTTTCCCTCTATTACAAGAAACTTGGGTTTGTTTTGTAAAAGAAGTTTTGGAATTAATCTAGCTAATCCATGTGCAAATAAAGCCACTAGTCCTCAAGAACCAGGGGTTGAAATGATCATTATTCATGAGGAAATGGGGCCCCTCCACTGAAAGGCTGGCGTTGACACATCGGCCACGCCACAGTGGGAGGGAACTGGAAAATGCTCGCACCGTATCTGGTGATTTGTGTATTGTTTAATCCCCCCAGTAAGTTACATGCTGTTGTCTTCATTTCATAACTGAGGAATCTGAGATTCAGAAAGATTAATAATCTACCTCAGTTTAAAAAAAGTAGACAGTGACAGTCTGTTCAGACCCAGATATGGTGGCAAAGCTTTGCCTCTCTTCAACAGATGGAACCGCCTCAGACTGAGGATAACCTGCTACCACAGACAAACTCGGGCTTATAGCCACTCAAGCTTATTTTCTTAGAGGCCTGGAGAGTAGAGATCTGAAGTTGGTCTTATTGGGGCTAAAATCAAGTTGCTTACAGGACTGTTTTCCCTCCAGAGGTGTAGAAAAGAACTTCTTTCCTTGTCTTTTCCAGCTTTTTGTGACTGTCTTGGCTCCTTGACCACTCTGACCTCTGCTTCTCTCATCACACTCAGTCTCTGCTTCTTTGTCACAGGGCCTTCTCCCCACCTCTCTCTTGTAAGGACCATTGTGATTTCACTGTCCCCCTCCTCCTTGGGAACCCTGCAGGCTTCCATCTCAAGGACAGCTGCTCAGCACCCTTAATCCCCGTGCCATGTAACCAGATGGATCACAGGTCCTGGGGACTGGGGAACAGACAAGTTAGGGAGCCCTGATTCTTTTTTTTTTTTAAGATTCATTTTTTTAAAGTAATCCCCACACCCAGCATTGGGGGGGGGGGGCTTGAACTCACAACCCTGAGATCAAGAGCTGCATGGTCTACCAACTGAGCTAGCCAGGTGCCCCAGGAGCCCTGATTCTGCCTACCACAGGCTGTGGCCACCCACGGTTTAGTTACAGTACCCCTTCAGGTGTGTCACCAGGTGGCAGGGGATGAGTCACACTCTGTGGTTACAGTGACAGGAGCCCTTGGGGCAAGAGAGGGAGATAGAAGAAGTGGAGCAGATAACAGTGAAGCAAGGACTCCAAGACCAAGCCCTTGTCCACTGCTTCTTTTCTCAATGAAACAGGATGTCAGTCTCTCTACCTTTCTCTCTCTCTCTTTCACCTTTCTCCCCTCCTCTCCCTCTTCCTCACATGCTTACCTAGACAACCAATTCAAACTGTTTAAGTAGCTTCTGTGGGTAGAAAATACAAATACAGAAACTAAATAGATTTTCCAAGTCACACAGGAAATCAGACTTTACCTGCTGAGTAACAGGTAACGGCTAACGAGGTTGAGTGTTGATGTCAGACACCTTTCTAAGCACTTTACATGTGTTATCTTACACACTCCTTACATCCTTATTCAGTAGGGACTACTATTAACGCCTGGCTCGTTTCACAGATGAGGACACTTGGAACAGTTAAATAACTAGACTGCAATCACACACATTGAGTGTGAAGTGGAAAAGTCAGTCCTCAAACCAGCCTCTAGATGCCCACACTGAGCCCCTTGTGGCCATGTTGTAGGCCCACACTGTGTGGTTTCACTCTGATTTTACCTGCGAATCGTCACTGAGCTTCCCCAGGGATGTGTACATCCTCCACAAACATATAATACACAACAGGCGTGACCAGCTGGCTTAAATCAGTTCAATGTTTCCCAAGAGCCTAACATGTACCAGGGCCTGGATTAGATGTTGGGCATATAAATATGAATAAGCAAATGTCCATGTTCCTGAAAATCTTACAGTTTCTTAGGGAAAATGGAAATACTATGAAATGTTAATCCTATGTATTAAGGGCTAGGACAGAGGTATGCCTAGTATATTATAGAAGCCCAGTGGAGAGGTACTCTGCCAACATTGTTGAGGAGAAAAGGAATAGGGTAGGGGGGATTAAAGTTTCAAGGTAAAGAAACATTTGATATAGATCTTAATGGCTGAATAGAAGGTGAAGAAGGTAGGGAAGGTGTTTTCACTCAGGGATAACAGCACCACTGAGGCCCAGTGGATTTGGGTAGCACACCCCACACAAGGAGCTGTATGTGAACCCTTTTCTATACACACTTTGGAAAGCCATGTGTCTCAGTTTCACCTTCTCTATTTAGATAAACGATGAAGTCACTCCTCCCCCTGACGCTTCATGTCAAGGCTGGAAACCATCTACTTTATTTCAAAATTGGCTGAGATGATTTAACCTGAGGGATCCCACAATAAACCTGGCTTAATTCTTAGTAATTACCAAGAAAAAGTATTAAATTAATGGCTCTCCCCTGAGACAAAGCAATTCTCTCAGGAGAAATGGTCTTAAAAACTTGAATTTTACTGCATAGTGTAGGTGCTTTTTTTTCTTTTTGACAGAACACTGATTTCTGAAAATGAGTAGAAGGAAGCTGTGCAGCTGAGCTTAAACAGCCTAATCATGTCATCTGTCTGCCAGAATAAGACAATTTTTCAGCCTAATTCACACCATCCTCCGTTTGATTTGAAAGTCAATATATATTTGACTAAATTCCAGGTGTTTTGAACATGTATACTCTTTCCTCCTAAAGGCATATGAATCTGGAAGCGAAATCCATTATCATAAAGCAATAGCACTGAAAATACCTCTTGACATATATTTAGACTTCCAGGAACAAAATGAAGATTGATGTCATACAGTGAAGTGATTCACCAGAACTCAGTGAAAATTGAGGCCAAATAAACTTTCTAACCAAAATAGTATCCCCTCCTTCTTGTTCTTAGACCTCCCTCCTCCTTTCTTGGCCACACAAAACAAAATCTCAACTGCTATCTCAAATATCTCTAGCAAGGTTATTCGGGAAAGACACCCACCTTATAGGACAAGCAGACACCTGCTCAGTTACTTGCTGGATATTCTCCATTGTGACCTCGTAGGTTTCTGCTTACTTTGCTTTAGTGAATATTGTCCATACTGATCCTAGAAGTTAGAAGTTTTTCCTAGGGTTTCCCCTGGAGAGTAGGAAATTTAGAAAGCTAATTTTGGCAATTTTATTTTATTTTATTTTTTTTAAGATTTTTTTATTTATTCATTTGAGACACAGAGATACAGAGGGGGGGGGAGAGAGCATGAGCAGGGAGAGAGGGAGAGGGAGAAGCAGGCTCCCCGCTGAGCAGGAAGCCCGATGCGGGGCTCGATCCCAGGACGCTGGGATCATGACCTGAGCCAAAGGCAGACGCTTAACCATCTGAGCCACCCAGGCACCCCTAATTTTGGCAATTTTAAAATGAAATGCCCATCATATTTGTCAAAGAATATAGCAAATACCAGTTATAATACAATGTACCTTTTGGCCACCTAGATTCCTAGATTGACTGCAAATATATTTAAATAATTCTACCTTTGGGGATCCTCCCTAGTAAGAAGGTGCTCACTGCTCACTATTGTCATCATAATTTTTTTGATGCATAAAATATATATTAAGCATCTACTCCCCTATGCTCAGAAATGTTCTATGACCTATGGCTGCCTTGCTTAGCAAATATGTACTGATTTAATGGGTATAATAGAAATAAAAGAAGTAAAAGAGAGTGCTTGGTCTCATTAGACTTATAATAAAGTTAGGAAAAGAATATATAAAACTGAGGATTCATAATTGATCCCAGAACAATAGAAATACAACTAAGTGCTAAACTCTGATTTGGTTAGGATAGCTCAACAAAGGCGAAGACCACCTGCAGCAGAAGAGTCAGAGGGAAGTATACTGAGGGATAACTGTGTAAAAGGCAAAACCTCTAGTGCCCAAGGTGGTCAAGCTCTGGTGCAGCCCCTTCCCTCTATCAGACTCTAAATGCTGGAGATTTCCAGACTTAAACCCTTATCATTCTCACTTCCATCTGCATTCAGGTCCATGGAGCACATACCAATGACTCCCAATTAATGTCTCCTATGCCAACCTCCCCTTTGAGCACCTGATTTGAAGATCCGACCACCTACTTGACAGCTCCATATTCCACATGCAATAGTGAGTTCAAATGTATAACATGTCCAAAACAGAACTTTTGAACTCTCAAATATCCCCAAATATACCACAATACTTGCCCAGTATCCCACATATCCATTAAAGATGCTAAATTCCAGCCAGTTGCTTCAACCAAAACCTAGGAGTCATTCTTGACTCTTCTTTTTTTTTTTTATTGTACATATCCAGTTCATCAGCACAATTTGTCAGCACTCATATCAAATTCACCCACTCACTTCTCATCCTGACCACTGTCCCCACCTTTGTGGAAGCCACCATTCTCTCTCTCTCAGCTGCTCTCCCTGTTTCCACTTCTGTATGCCTGCTATCCAAAAGCAAAGTTATCTTTTTAAAAACTTAAATCAGCACTCAAAACATTCCAACTGACTTCCCATCACCAAATAAAATCCAAACTTTCTTACTATGCTCTACAAGACTCCACTCTAATAAATCATGAACCATTAATCCTATCAGTTTGGCACATTATGACTCACGTTAAAAAAATTAGTGTGGACTAAAAAACACCATGTGTATCATATGTAGTAGGGTTAAGTGTTTTT